>NW_024541471.1:0-29255 GCF_016758755.1 Suillus discolor | reverse complement strand
CACCAAACAAAAGAGCTCTCAGTAATTGCTTCCGCACAAGTGGTGCATGCAGAATATTCTGAAGAGCATCAGTTAATTTGCATTATCTGTTTCAGTTTTAGTGAGAATGTCTTCCCCAGTGTCTTTCCCATTGGTAGAATGTGGAGTGTAATGACTTTCTCAAGACTCACTGAAGTTCTTGGTCTTTGAATAATCTCTGATGAAGCAGGTGCATCCATGGTTCTGCTGAGATATCTGTCTCAGGCTAGTGATCAATGAGTGGCATGGCAGCCTGAGAGTCTGGCAGCAACAAATATTGTCAAAGAATGTCCATTTAGGGTAGCTTAGCCATACATATGGCTAAGTCAGAAAAGGAGGCAGAAAATTGCTATGACTAGCCTTGGAGGATGCACAGCTCAATAGTACAGACCATTGAGCTGATGCTATTGACATGATCAACTGTGAAATTGTTTTGATTACTGCCACATGGGACTCATGATGCCATTAAAGTCTAATCCAGGCACATCAACCTGGTTCCACAGCAAGTTCCATGAACTTACCTGGTACCAATTCATAGACAATCATGACATGATAGTTTGTGTGCCCTTCTTTCCAAGCTTCCACGTTTAAGTAATTGTTGATCGGTCATCAGGCAAACTCATCAGTGACCACCAACTTCAGTCATCATTATTGGAGCACAATTGATGTGGAGATTCTTCAGTGGGATTGTGTCATATCCCGCATTCTGGACCCAGACTGTTCACACACTCATTTCTGGATGTCCATGGATCTGACCCGCTTCTTTGTTCTGCTTCTTTCCCCCTTTTGTATGTCCTCTTTTGTTAGCCCCTTTCTGGTCCTCCAGTTATTCACATATCCGTCTGTATTCATTATCCAGACCTTGTTTCATTTCTGACTTCATTTTATTATGTTCCATTATACTATTGATAAGCTTTCCACATGCTTCATACATAGCCTTACACTGCACTGACTAAACTTCTGTTATGTTTCCTGTAGTATATAGCACTGGAAATTCTCTGTACATCCTCAGGAATATCATCTTATATTTTGCTCATTCCTGGCTCCATCTGACTTGAGTTTCTCCTCTCATCGTTCTCTGATAGTCTTAGGATTGATTTCTATTGACTTCAACATCTCTGCCTCTACCTATGGTAGTCCTCTGCCTGTTTCGTTTCTAGTACGTACTTTGTCCGGGTTAGTCTTCTCTCTTGTTTCCGAATGTCCGCTTGGAATTCCTGCACATCAGACTCTGGCCCTCCGGACTTTGTCCCTATAGCCCTCGGAAGTTTAAGGGGCACATACTCAGGTAAGGGGCGCAGTGCATGAGCTGAAGCCAAGCCCTTTGATCCAACCCTTGAGCACGTTCTTAACAGATTGTGGCCCAAAGCATGTGCTACTCAGACAGATCGTAAAGACAGAAAAGAAGCCAGCTCTGTTGCAAATTACTATAACTCTGACTCCAACTATCAAAACCTTACTATAACCTTTCACTAGTTGTAGGTGAACTTTCTGGGGCCCTATGTTCAACACTCTGAAATATGGTGTCTAATCCGCATCTATCATTGCCTTGCGCAAGAGGTGTTCAGTGTCTGCATGGGTAGAAGCATGAGATGAACAAAGACTGCAGGTGGGCGCTCAGTGACTTATCACGAACTGGAAAAGAATTTTAAACCTTGACGCTTGTTATCAAGCTGTGATTGTCTGAGGTTTTGATCCAAACACATGGTGTGATTCTTGATCTCATCCAGTCCCCAGTATATTCCAAGGATTGTCTACAGAAGTCGACACGTCACTCAGAATTCAGTGCTTGTCTAGGGTTGACGCTGGAAAATGCCGATTTGGAATACTGAAGTGTTTGTGTTTGCCTTGGTGCTCCATTACTGCGGCCTTCAAGACACCATGAAAGACTGAAGTCAGGGTTCAGAATGGTTGTCTCAAAACACTGGTTGGCCCACAAGGCTTCCATTATCCGCATTGAGTGCTTTCTCAGTGTCCAATTCAGTATTTTAGACACTGAAATTTTCACTTCCCACCGTTCAGATAATCACACCAGGCTTGAACAGATTTGCAAGCAACACACGTAGCAAGGTCAAGAACAGAAGAAGCTGAATTGGTGTCATCAAGCGCAACTGGAGAATGTACGTTTTCTCGTGTTTACAGATTAACGCATTAAAAAAAACTTAAAAATGTCTGTCACATCAACTCTACTTCATTCAGGCTTCAAACGGTATTTGCTACTCCAGTTTTGAGACTTCTCCCTCGCATCTGGCTACGTACTCGCCAGGTGCATCATCATTGGAATGAAACGGTAACCATCGATCAATTATTTCAAGCAAGTTTTGATAGGGCCCAGACGGAAGCCGAAAGGTATGACATGCACAGGCCTGAATTGTTATATCTACCGACACTACGGCTTCCATCCAAACTGATTAGTCTAATTTAGGATATTCTCCAGGTATGAATAATCTGGATCCTCCACATAACTATAACCAGAATTAGCAGTCACCGGAATTCAAAAATGGTGTAATTACCCGAGGTTCACTGCATGATCCAGGAACAATCCCAGTGCAGCAGGTAAGGGTGGGGTGAGGTCAAATACCGGAAAGCTTCATTTCATCCACAAACACTCCGCCAAGGAAAGTCCACACCATGGAAGTGAACCTTGAGCCAAATAAATTAGCGTATACGCCAAAGATGCAATATCGTCTCGTCAACTATAGCCTGCTCAGAATGAAATCATCAGTCTGCAAAGCATGGTGATACACAGGAAACTCATGAATATGGGAATAGACATTAAGGCTCATGTATGGCAATGTACCATGGGTGCACTCACCTGATCTCAGCTTGTGTTTCCTGGTCTGGTCGTGGTAGAGCTTCACATGACCAAAATCCACCAAATAAGGTTGCAACTTCCCATTAACCCAGAGAAGGATATCTTCAGGTTTGACATCGCGATGAATGACACCCTGGTCATGGATATCTTGGAAAAGTTTTACCTATTCCAGTCAGCCAGTGGGACTGCCGAGACAATATGCACGCTCACAAGGGCTTTCCCCAATACATAGACCTCACCAATGGGAAGGGATCCTCCGCAGGATTTCATATACTTTTTGAGGTTATGCCCAAGATGTTCTAACACGACAATCCCATGGCCACGAAAGCTGCATATATTCATCAAGAAAGCTACATTTCTGCTGATGTTCCTGTCTCTTACTGAACTGTCTGATATCAGACCTACAGGTAGTGCAGTCATGCAGCAATTGCTGAATTCAGTACCATGCCTGAGATCAGTGGTAAACAGCTCTACAGACACTCAGAGGTACTGTTTGTGTATAATTCAGGATGTCAGTTTCTAAGAGATGCGATACATCAGATATGTAGTTTAGTCCGTACAAAAGCCTCACAGCACATCACATAACATCAAAAATACAAAAATCATATTCAAAGTAACTACTACATTGGTATCTACACTACTAACTAAAAGAAAAAAAGAGACTCACTAAAATAGACAAAAATGCGAAAATATCAAGGTCAAAAGAAGGTCAAGAAAAGAAGAGACTTACTGAAAAGACCAAAAATGTGAAAATATATAGCCTAGAAATGAGCAGGGAGTCAGTCTTCAAAGGAGAGGAAACGAGGGGAGAGAAGAGACTCAACAAAAGGACCAAAAATGCGAAAATATATAAGCTAGAGGTGAGTAGAGAGTCAGTCTTCAGAGGAGAGAAGAGGAGAGACTCACCAAAAGGATCAAAAATGCGAAAATATATAAGCTAGAGGTGAGCAGGGAGTCAGTCTTCAGAGGAGAGGAGGAGAGAAGAGAAGAGACTCACCAAAAAGACCAAAAATGCGAAAATATATAGCCTGGAAATGAGCAGGGAGTTAGTCTTCAGAGGAGAAAAGAAAAGAGAAAAGACTCACCAAAAAGACCAAAAATGCAAAAATATATAAGCTAGAAGTGAGCAGGGAGTTAGTCTTCAGAGGAGAGGAGAGGATTAGATTAGAAACTTACCATTGCACCAATCCCAAAGCCTCATCCACACCAACACATCCCAACTTGAATATCCAGGAGCCTAACCTAAGGGCAAGGAAGGAAAAAGAAAAGGATTGAAAAGGAAGAAAAAGAAGAGGGCAAGGAGACTTGAACAATGTCAAAAGACTTGAATTGTTGGACACATTTTTGATTATATAAGCTTTCCCACCTAACTTCAACCAACATCACATGACTGCTTATATTATCAAAAATGCGAAATTTCACTAAGTCCCTGCCACGCTATGGTACTAGACATTAACATTAGTATAGTAGTGTAGTATATGTTGTATGTAATAAAATATCATAGAGTTTATTTTAATATATATCTCTAATGTAACTACTCAGGAATCAGTTAGTAGTAAATTGTTGTTGGATAATAGATAAACATCCGACATATTAAATATTGAGCTCATTGTAGTGTGCAGTGAGTGGGCATTTCCTAATTAAGCAATAGGGTGCTAGTGCAGATGTCTGCACTTGCACCAGGTACAGAAAAATTGTACACACTGCAAAATTATATATCTGTACTTCTGATAATCTAGAGACTAGTAAAGCTGATATTGCTGAATGACTGCATAATTTTCTTGTAAAAGTCTGACATGCCTGAACACTCTGTGATTTTTTTGGTCTGATAATCTGATGTTGCTGAATGACTGCATAATTTATGAAAGTCTGACATATCTGAATACTCTGTGATTTTGTTGGTCTAATAATCTGATGTATCTATACAACTGATATGTGCTGATTGTTACTAATATCAGACAGTTGTCTGATATCAGTCATGCAGGTAAATCAGGACATTCAGCAGAATTGTAGGTGTCCTGATGTTGGCAGTCTGGCACCAATGCCAACTGGAGAGGCAGGTGCAGGAGGAGCTGGAGCTGGAATTGCTGGTGCAACTGGTGCATGTGCAAGAGGCTGAGGAGGCACTGGATCAGGCCCTAAGCCACCAGGTCTATCGCCAGGTGAGACATTTGGGACAGCTGGGTCAACTGCATGCTTAAGAAGCAATGTAGGAGGCACTGGATCAAAATCGTCTTTGGATGCTGGAACAAACTAGTACTAGGATGTTATTTCTGAGTCAAGTAACAAAGCAACTGAGCGCACTGTACACTCCCTGCGTGGCTGAGCACGAGCTATACGCCCATTGCTACCCAGGTCAGTGTCCATCTCATTGCTTGCACCTATGTTGTCAGTCCAATCTGAGCCGTCTACTTCACTATCACCTTGCGTTGCCGATAAGAGGCCCTGTTGTGATTGGACGTGGTCAGGAAAGGTGCATGATGCATTGTGAATGTTGCTGCTGCCTCTCCGAGAATTGATGAGTGAATTTTGATCAGAGGGAGAGTTGGTGTCAGCTATAGATGGTGGCGCATCCAATACGATTGCATTGCAAGTTTCATTGTCTGTTTTGCTGTTCGTTTCTGTAGAGCTAGCTTCGGGGGCTAGTGGCTCGGTAGCACCAGTGTGACCACCTGCTGCAGGCATAATTTTAACCTTGGGTGAAAATGTGACAGATTGTCGTGCCTTCCGAGTCTGCCAAAATGGTCAACCGCCATTAAGACCACAGAAATACTCACTCACCGATTGTGCATCATGTAGGTTATCAGGACGGGATGAAGAACTGCTTGACGCAGGCAATCCAATGCCAAATAGTCGAGTGGCATAGACATTTCTGAATATTCGAGAGACAGAGCCGCCAGGAGGAGCTGTAGATGGTTCCTATGTGCACAAAATTTGGCACAGATTCTACCAAGACATATTTGAAGTACACTTACATCGGCACCCCTAGGTCTTTTCTTGGGATGGACCTTCTCCGAGTCCCATTCCTTACCCTTTGAACTACTCTGCTAGAATCATGCAGGTTAGTGATGTATCGGGTTGGGATGCTTGGCAGCATACTTCTGATGTGGTTATCAAAGCCCTCTCATCTTGGTTGCTAGCACGATCCTTAAGAAGGCATTAGAGTAGATGCTGTATACACTTTTAATATCATATACCTGGTTTATTGTGTCCAACACACATTCCTGCAATAACTGTAAATCGCGATCACAACACATAGTTAATTGAAAGGAAGTGCACCTGTTCCTCATCCGAGTTAGGGTCTTCACCCTCATGAGGTCACTTACCGAGAATCTGTGCGGGTATGGTATGATCAGTATGTGACCCAGGCGGAGCCCCGTCAACCAGCACATCTTCATCGGAAATCTCATTGGATGGCATGACCCCGAGACAAGTGTAGATATTGTTCGATTTCCCGTCCTACACAGTCACAATAGTTATACTCGCCACCTTTCTTTATTATGCATTGTAATCAGAGATATGCCCCCTTTGTGCTGCCTGCACAGTTTTGAAAGTTCTAGATGCATCCGAGTCTCTGTCACGACTCACGACTAGGCACATGGCCGATTCCATTCTGATTGAGCGAACCGGCTCAGGAAATGCCTAACTGTCAATCTTTTCCCAACAACATATTAAAAAGGGGACGAACAAGTACTCCGGTGGATCACAGTCATCCTCGTGTTCGCGGCATCATGATAAAATGAGATGTCTAGCAGAGATACTCGAGGGGACAGAGCCTGAGTTCGAGGGACATGGTGACAGCACTGTATAATAGCCCCCCTTAAAAGGAATAGAAGATGTATTTGATGCACTAGAATTTATTGTCCGAGGGAGCACAAAGGGCGAAGCCGTAAGAGATATAAGCTTGTGGGGCAAACAAAGGACATGAGTTCTGCTTACATTCGAGGATTATCACAAAAAGCCATTAAGCGATTATAACTGCATTTGGTGCTGATGCCCCAATCTGGACGACGATTGGATTTGGTGCATGCATCATGGCTCGGCCATATGATTGCGAAGCCGAAGAGAGCCTTTGGGAAGGTGAGTCATAATCATGCTGAACATTATTACTTACTACTAGTATGAGACGTCACTAGAGCTGGCATAACGGGAACTGAGAAGTAGTTGTGGTTCATGACAACCCTGCATGAGATCAGACATGCAATACAGGCAGGAGCCTTTATGTCCCAATGCTTGGACACGATCTGCGATGAGCCCTTTCTCTCATTCTCACGTCGGTTGGGGTACCCTCGGATATAATATCAGTTTACACACTTGACATGAGCCAGGTTGGAGAGTTTGGAGATGATGGCTTGCATGAGTTCCGAGAGATGAGAAGCCATATCTTCCCTGCCAACAGCTGCCACTTCTCCGAGACACATGAGAACATTTGCAGCTACAGCCTGGTTACTATCATTTGTCTTCTGCAGTAGGATGCAGAGCATAGGGAGTGTGTATGGCTTCATGAGACGTTGGGTTCCGCCAAGGCAAATTGGGCCCCTGACAAACAGCTTGCAACAAGTGAGTCGAACATCTGCATTGTCATCTTCCAGATAAGGAAGCACATCATTGCAGTCCAATTCGTTCAATATATGACTTGCTTACGTTTAGTACACTATATTGAATAGCAGCAGGTGGCTTTACACTGAAATCAAAGGTACCAAGCATGGACAATGCAGGTGTGATAAGCCCAGGACTCTCACCACTCCTAGTGGTCTTTGCGAGTCATGGTTAGTGTGATTGACATAAATGTTAAAGAACTCGCCTGGGATGAGCTCAAGTCTCTCGTAAACCAAGGACGGCACTCCTGATGAGGGAAGATGGGGCTCCGGTGGCTCTATAAGGCTGTCTACATAATATCAGGGAAAGCAGATCCAGTAGACCGTCTGACGATGTGTTTGTTTTCATAAAAGTGTCATGTGTAGTGTCAACTGACGCACCTTGAATAGTCTTAGCAAAGGAGGGATATTACGTGCAATGGCCACCAACACCTATCTGAGAGACTCGCTCAGGCCATACGCAAAAGATAAATCAAATTGATTGTGAAGAAATTTGAGCCATGATAGAGTCGAGGAAAGCTTTCATATTGACTGATAAGGGAATGCGAACCAAAGGACCTCTCGTCTGGCTTTTCCAGCTGTATTACTAGCAGAAAATATCCCATGAATTTGTGCAGGTGATGTTCCAAGAAAACCTGCATTCTGCAGGCAGCGAGAGTCGGGATTGGGGTGATGACCATTTTGCGAATAGCAAACCATCTCCATAATTTGAAGTGAAGAATTTGTTCCGCAGTATCCAAAAATGATTCTCTCATAAACCGAAGGCGAGTACCATTCAAATGAGGGCATCTCGATCCTGGAATATCTGGCCCACCCAGCCCATCCCACCCGTATAATGCAAATCTCATGGTCACAACATACCACATGACTCACAGCACTGCCGCACGTGTCGCGGCTGACACTGTGACAATGGCTGCTACTAGTACCCAGCTATCACTTGCAGGTAGAACTCTCTCCTGGTACACTGTTGACTCTCAGGAGCCTTTTTAGAATGGATTGAAGCCCAAGGAATGAGGTGGAAGACCCATTGCAGTATTCATTCAATTATGTACATTTAAGAGGTCTAAAAATGCGAAATATTTAATATGTAATGACACAGCGATCAATCGTTCAAATGTTCAACATTCAACTCTCGGGAGACAAGCGGAGCGATTGCAGATCAGCAGCCTACTAGCTAGTAAAATCAATGGTCAATTAGCTGCCACTAGACTTATGCTTTTTGCATAGCAAAAATTGAACCATGTAGATCATAGATGGGCCTACTAAATTGCAACGTCTAGAGGGTTGCTCCTTTCATCAGTGAGAGTGAACATAGTCCATATACACCCTCAACAGGACAGGAATATTTTTATTTTAAAAAGCGGCCACACTGACAGACTCCTAGCTATACAGATCATTTATGGGCTTCCTGGAACTTTGCATCCATTCGCTTATTTTGCAGCTCTTTCAGGGCGCTGTTCTATGATAAATTGACACTAGTGGCAAAATGACATTAAAAGGTTAAAGGTCGAGGTTGAGGAAGACTTATGCTCAGACGCTGATGATATTCGTACTTGTTTTGCATGGGCTTGTCCCCAAGCAATGCGATCATGAAAGGAGTGACAAGACATGTCTCCTTCAAGTTGACCTGTGTTGTATTGCCAATAGTGGCTGGTATTCTAATCTAAAGCAAAAACAGACCTGAATATCAGGGACGGCATACCAACCATGTAATTGGATGCATACAGGAACTAGAACTGTGTGAGGGTGTTCTGTGTGAGGGTGCACGGCACGACTGTTGTTTTCATCGACTGAGATAAAGGACATGGAGGAAGATATTGATATGTGGGATGGACACACGTCTTCTGGGCCATGGGTCAGATTCCTTCTTAAATAGAGCAGGAATACGGAGGGGAAGGTTCACGGGCTATCCTGAGCTATCCTTGGCTCTGACAGTAAAAGAAAGTAAATATTTATTTGTTGAGTCGGACTGTGCCAAAAACTCAGCTCCGAACACGATGTTTCAACAGTCAACCCATTCTCACGTCAGTTTTAGTCCCTTCGGATATGACATTGGCAACTAACCCTTTTCAAAGGCTTCTGAGACTGGCGCTGTGACGTCAGCCACTGAAATCATTTATGGGCAGCTTGTAGGAATGAACTCATCTACAATATTGTGTAGAGGAAAATACTGATGAGGTGACTGTGCCGTAAATTGAACGGACTGGTGCTCGAAATTTGCTCATGCATTTTGGGCCTGAGCGCGAGCAGGAAATGATTGTCTTCAACAAATTGAGGAAGATGCCAGGCCTCTAGCATGAAAAAAAGTAAAGAAGGACGGGAAGGGATTGAGATCTGACATGACGCAATGATGATTGGCATGAGATCTCGAGCACCATGAGAATAAAATAGTCCAAAATTGAAATAAATATTGCTTGAAATGCAAATCACAAATGTGCTAAAATTTTGAATCGATTCGGGATCCAGGATTTGGCGTGATTCAGAGTTGGAATGTATCCAAAGTCGAGCTCCTGGCCTACTGCACATTTTGGCTGAGTCATAATATTAGATGGCAGAAGTCGAATAAAGGGAAAAATCAAGACAATTCTCTTTGTGGTTTGTCAGCATTGCTGACGTAAACCTTGCTCAGTTGTTGACTTATTAATGTTACAGCGACTGAATTCGCATTCTGTTTTCAACCGCCATCTCATCAAGCAATATTTCACAGTCACAGCCTGCAGGGCCACACACATCTGAGCCGACAGAAAATGTTCCACGTCATACTGACCTTGCTTGTATAATATGTTGACCCTCTTAACTTTTCATTTATCTGGTCTCTTTCTCGGCACTTTTGGTTTGTCTTATCTGTAAAGAGGGGTCGACGTTGTTCAGCGTGTCTGAAGTCATTTTTGCTATTAATTTTGTATTTATTTGTAATTATCAAATTGTATCACGTGCATCTGTCTGTTTATGTCGGTGTTCTGCAGTCTATTTATGATTATCTATCACATGTGTATGTTTATGTCATGGTACTAGTAGGGCAGAAAATGTTCCACACCATACTGAGTAATCTGTGTTAGAATTGATAAGGGCAGTTAAAAAGAATTTCTGATTCCCTTTGTCACGGCCCACGGCAATATTTCATATGAATCTGCTTTGTATTTTGATCATTCAAAATAGTGGTACTATCTAGATCCATTTATCACCCCCAATAATCACACATGCACCCAAGGATCTAAGCTGGCGATCAATTTCATTGCGGCTCTACAAAGTCGTTGGTTTGTGTCATCTCAGCTACCTACTAAACCACCCTCGTTCGACCTAGGTGTTGGGACTACTATACGAATGCAAGAGAATCTTTACTCGGTTCATAAAACTCTAGTTGGGCACACTGATTCAATCAGCTGCTTGCAGTTTTCCCCAAAAGGTCACCTCTTAGCCAGCAGTGGAGATGACAGTCAGTTGATAATCTGGGAGACTTCAACGGGAACCATTCGCCATCAGATCACCACTGCCAGCCCCATATTTTCGATGATATGGGATCCTTGTTACAAGACAAGACTGTTTTGCGGGTGCAAGAATGGGAAAACCTTGCTCATTGATCGCTTTCAGGTAGTTTACCAAACCAGCCAAACTTCAGTACCTCTGACAGATATTACTTGCAGGGCCCAGATCACGAAGTACTGACTGGCACAGCAGCGCCAGTATACGCATTGGATGTCGATGCGGTTACTGGTTACTTGGCTATAGGCATTGGTTCTGAAGTACACGTCGCACAGGAGATATCTGGCAGTGAGCACGTGACAATCTCTTGGCGCGTTCTAACGGTTTCACCTGCGAGTAGATACTTTTGCGACATTCACAATCCTCCCAAAACCCGCCGATTTGTCCAACATGTTACCCGATAGCAGAGTTCATCCGAGATCTGTCCACTTCTTGAAGAACAGCACAAGGTTGATTGTCTCCTATCTCAACCATGGCATTATGTAAGTTGAATTCTGTATCGGTCACAACTATCAGTTTGATGCCACCTGGCAGATGTTGGGATCTGAAGACCTGCAACGCCTTATGGCACATTGTCCTGTCTCTTAGTTGCCGCCAAATGTAATGCACATCTCCGTTTTTCTGCATGCATAAGCTAACCTGAATATTGCGTTACTAGTGGTTACGCTGTATTGTCCCATAATGCCTGCTACCTAATTGTTTCAAACATGAATATCAGCATGAACCTGTATGCCTTAGGCGAGAAGGAGCCCTTACAATCTTTCCTTCAGCCCACAAATACAGGCATCAATTTCCCACTCGGCGTAAGCTTTTTACATTGGGGGAGAGCCGTTGTATGTGGCTCGCAGATGGGCAGCATCAAAATCTGGGAGATGCTATCTGGAGAGCATCTGCAAACACTTGAGCACAAAGGTTTGCACGTACTATTACACAGGTGTGACTCTACTAAACACTCTGACCTATCTTTCCAGATGTCATCATGCAGCAAGTAGCTGTACGTACATTATCCATCTTTGTATACCCACATTTGACCAGTTGTTGATAGGCTTATCAAGGCAATAAATTCGCATTCATCGCTGTAGGTTCTGTTGGGACGGACAAGGAGACCCAAATAGTTTTATGGCGAGCAACTGGAGGTACATGACCACCATCTCAATACTCCAAGGCATCTGCTAATAGTTGAGCAGACCGAACTCTAGGCAACTCATGGTGGGATGATATCTATGATTATATTGTCAGTCTGGTCGTTCATGAAATTTATTATCAATGACAAACTGAAATTATACAGTGGAATACCCTTGCCTGAGATCTTGACCGAGAAATGCAGCGCGATATCAAACTTGGTGTCTTCTCTGCCCTCATTATCTTGTGCTTCATATTGTGCTTTTCGCAGATCAACACGGTGCAGGTAAGTCTGTTTTTTTGCTGTATCTCGCTTCGGCTGCATGATTGCACATGACAACAGATCAGTGTAGAAAGGTATATCTTGAAGACTTTAAAACTCTGCTACAGTCGTGTTAGCCTAGCTTCCAGTGTTTTAGCTCCGACATTAAAGTTAATCTGGTATTGGGTCAGATCTACTTTCTGGTCACTCGTTTTGTCGGGAATCTCGTGTGCTGTGATGGGTTTGACATGGTTAGCAGAGAATCTAGGAGTTGAAGATATCATTGGGCGGCAAGACTTATGATTTCGGAATTCAAGAGTTATGTACACCTTTGATCTAATACACTTGCTCAATTTATCTGCTTGTTACTATGCGTTATTTCATCAGTAAACTACAATGGCCTTGTAATTGGGATGGTCCCTTCTGTACAGAGAACCTCACAGCGACTCAGTATTATTTAGTAAAAACAAAGCCATATTTTAGCATTTTAAAATGCCAAAGGCAGGAGTTGAACCCCAGTGAAAGTCGGACATAGCCATTTCCACGGGGGTCGACAGATTTGTAAGTTTTGAGTAGTCATTTGACTCATATCGATGGACATTGAAGTTGTGCAAACACATGTTGAATAATCTGTCTACAATTTGAAATTGTGAAATTTGAGCAGTACAGCATGCTCTGCAAGACAGGCTTACATGCAGTTCAATTGTCATGTTCAACTGGAGGTCCGTGCGTAATACATATTTTGTTGCTCAAGTATTTCGTACTTCACCACACTTAATCCAACTTCAACATTTCAACAGCTCCACTTGCCTGTGATTCGGAACTTCAATGAACTCTCCTCTCACCCTCATCAATGCAAATATGTTCCATCCCTTTCTTGTACCACCACCATCGTGATAACCAAAACCTCGCTCTTTCTACTACATCACAGCCGCACAACTCCTGGGCAAACACAGATTTTCCTCGTCAGATGATGTGAGTTTGTTGCCTTGGTTGTGTTATACTCTGCAAAAATGAACACATTTGAAACAGAGCGCATATAATCACTCATTCAACTCAACCCTCCAGTAACAGGCTTAAAATGAACAGCTAATGGTCCTGACGTGTCTCGTGCCACACCAGTGCATTTGTTTTCGCTACTGATGCGCTGATTCACTGATCTGTTGTTGGTCTAGGTTTTGGATGTTGCTTTTCTGCTACTGACGCAAGGCTCGGGCGCCAATGAATATCATGAACACCAACCCAAAGCAACAGGTGAGTGTAATGCTTTGTTTCTTTCATCTTTTGACAACTCAAATATTTTACTTCAGAAGCTCTGCGGTCATCGCTGGTGAAGGGGCTGATGCCAAATCGCTCCTTGCCAGAGTTCAAGACATACTGTCGTGTATCTTCGTACTCTTAATGTTTCATGAAATTCTGGTTTCCAGGTTTATGGGCCCAATAACGTATTTTTACAGCAAGCAGCCCACCTAACGAATGGGTCCTGCATCTACCTTGAACACAGAGATCCACTCCTGCAATACCTGATTGTAATGTCATTTTGTCATCTGCCATATTCTGTTCCTCATTGGCTATCATTGTCATAGATGTCTTTCCTGTCACCGACATTTATCCGCAAGATTCTAGCTGTACCAAAGCAAGACAATATCGATTTCCGCGCTGCATGCTTTTGCCACAAGAACACTGTAGACATCGGTTTTGTTTGCTCCGTCTGTTTATTAAGTATGCATTACCTTTACTGCTTTGTCACTGAATTCCGAGTCTTCCATGTTCACATCCCATTTCAGGGATCTTGCGAAGTACGACAACTTGCTTCCAACACTGGATGTCCTTGAAACGTGCTGAAAAAACTCTAGTGTGCTTTTGGGGGTGTTCAAGTTCGTCATACATCTGCATTTAATGTCGCCACATCCTTACACACTCGCAATTGACTGCGAAGCTAACAAAAAAGCCATGTTGTAGTTTCCATTTGTTTCTACACTCTTTTCTACCAGTCTGGGTCATCCACCAGGCGCAAGAGTGGAAATCAGGCCTGTCTATGGTTCAGATTGATGCCTTGTTCAATTTAGCCCCTCCACCACACTGCAACATGAGTATATTCGCGCTGTATTTCTGTGTTGTCCTACTGACCAGTTGCTCAGGGGGGAGGTTGTGATTTGGCCTTGCCACAAAGTTCCTGTTCCTCATGTGCCTAACTCAGATCAAAGCGATTTCATTCCTTATCTCTGACGCTCATTTTCTGGGTTGTCCCCGGACATTGGCTGTAGTGGTTGAGCCAGACTGTACTAACAGCTTACCTCCGGATAGACTGCTAGACGGCCATCATGCAGCATGCGATGCTGAACGAAATCCAATTGTAATCATGGCTTCCCGTTATGGTGATCTGAAGGTTCGAATCGAACCAGACCTTTGTTCTTATATCTCGGACAGGAATAGAGGTACCAAGGGGAAAATCTTTTTCCGTTGTTTCTTTCCATGAACTACCTGAATGTGACTTCAGAGTAAGGTCTTCTCATTTCGAGTTAGCACGTCTGTCACGCTGATGGGTTGATGGTGCTCACTTGGGACATTTAACATAATGCCTACTCGTCTCTCAGTTACCTATATTAAATTATACAAATTACATACCCAGCTTGCTACAGACTGTATAATTATAGAACAGATTTTGCTCGCACTCAGTATACAATGACTTATATGCAAATTCATTGAAATGTCACGCTAGATCCAAGTGTATTCTATGTTAGTTCGAGGTATGAGAATGCACCTAGAATGAGATCTATGTGGCGGTACAGTGTTTCGGATTCCCACGCTTCTTGATTTGTACTTCCACTCAGCTTGCACTCAGCACTCACAAGCGCGACTGCACACTCGTTTTGCCGCACCCGCCCGGTGACCACTTCCCATTATAGCAGCTTTCATTCCAAGATAGGAATCAAGGTCAACTATGAAATAACAATAATATTCCAACTCGACGCATCTCAAGGCCCTGTAAAATTTTCAGACTATGTGCCGTGAACTGCTATGGCCTACCCATCCATCACAGCTCAGCACTCATCCTGGACGTTACCGCAGGTTCGAAACGATGTTTCGGGTCGCAAACCCTTCGGGTTTGAGGCCAAATAGCCCCAAATATACAATTGCTACTATTTGTGAAATCAGCCATTAATAAAGCTGATTTCTTGCGTGTTACCTCGAAAACTGATAGCAACACATAGAAGAATGTCTTCGAGTGCAAGCTGCTGATGCTCGTGAAGATTAATAGCAGCCATTCTGACATCGCGAGTGATTTACTGATGTATGATGGCCGATTTGTGATTAGTAGTGTACATGGCTATTATTTGTTTGTTTGTCATTTCTCAAAATGTTACTTTTTGCAAACAGCTATAATTGACCGATTTAGCTCATGATCATGATTTTTCAATGTGATTTTCACAATACTTTAGGTGGCAAATGGTATCTAGAATTTCCTCGAGTTCCCTCTTGCTCTATGATGTCTTCTGGACCTATCAGGAACGTCCCAAGACACAGACGTGCTCAGACGCCTTTCTATCCCTTGATAGAATTCCGGCCTGGTCCTTTGACTTCCAGACTTCAAGTTATTCCAGCACATGTGCATGATGTTATCGAGATCATAAGCGACGACGAAGATGCAGGTCAGCCTGAGGCAGCATCAGTTATTGACCTCACCATAACTGATGACAAAGTCGCTAGTCAGGCGTCAGTCGATGTACATCGCGAGCCGACAGTATGTCATTTGAGCTTTCTTATGCCAGCAATGTCCTTTATAATCATAACTCATGGTTTGCGGTCGGCACTGAAGATATAGCCGATATCCTCTCTGATGATGAAGCCGCTCAGCAAGCCGGTAATGTCATGGTAAACTCACAAATTTTGCTACATTAACTATAATAACATGCACACCAGCCCATACGTAACACTTCTTTATCTGATGCACTGGCAGCAGCCACAGCCGAGCTAGAAACCCTATGCGCTGCAATCCAGAAGGTCTGGTTTTCACAATTCGACAGCATCATCAGCTTACACATCATCATTCCTCAAAGGTCCTCTCTGAAAGGGATTCTTCTCTGGAGTGCGCTGTTTGTAAAATGGTATTCAAAGATTTGCACAGGTCAGTACAGGTCATGACCTTATGGTTGAGTGATTTGATTCGAGCATTCTTTGGCAGTCTAAAATGTGGACATAGTTTCTGTGCAGCATGTCTCAAACGGTGGTTTCAGTCTTGCTGGACTAGATGGGTAGCATATAGACTACCTCCTGTTAGACTTACTTCCCGAGATATCTTGACGCTGCCACTATCATTGGCTGTCATATCGGCTGTGAAGAGACGTTTCGGACGTGTCCTGCTCACCTGTCCAACTTGTTGGGATCTCGTTGGCAAGCATCAACCATACAAAGTCATTGCACTCAGTCAACTTTCAGTTACCCTATCATCACTGGGGGGCGAACAAGGTGAAGAGGATCCATCTACAGATTGGACAGGTTACTTTTCTGTATAAAAGAGTAACATCCATGGCTAACCTGTAAAGACCATCGCACACACGACTCTTCAATCATTTACAACTGTGATTATATATGCGCGTGGTTTCTTTAGAATATCAGTTTGGAACCTAATACATGGGATGCTCAATTGCCAATCGACATCCTTTGAAAATGTAAAATCAAAAGCGAATTCTACTAAATAGGGGTTAAATTCAACAATATCATCGAGAGGGGTCATTCCAGAGTCGAGAATTCTGAAAAGCCTACTAGAACACATGGTTGCGAAGTCTGTCACCAAGGACACAACTGCGGAGCGGACGAATATTCAAGAATCATGATTGGGCCTAGGTAAGACTTATTACCTCCAAGATCAGGGAGCCAAATATCATCAGAGTCGCTCAACCGCAGTCAACAGCCCCATTGATTCCCATGAACCAGCTCGAATGTGCATGACTGAAGGGTCGTGTTTCGAAATTTCAGCCACCAAGTGCTTCTCCCTTTGTACGACCTTGCCTTGTTAATGCATTGGTGTGTGACATGATCAGAGGGATGGACAGCTATTGTGTTGCTAGATCACGCAACTTGAATTTTCCTTATACTCGGTCCCTTTCCTCTATGTCAGCTGTATACTACTAACTTGGCATTAAAATGTGCCAGACATGAGGACTTTACGATTATAACATTAGGGGTGAACTCGGAGGACGATGCAAGATTCTGCTCAGCGGCACGGCCCACCTGTCCGCTATTTAAGGAATCTGATTAAAACAGAATTATCAAGCCCACATACAAGTTGATATTCTCCGTCGACATCAATGTCCTTTCACTCAGCCTCCTCTCAACACGAGAACAGCCATCGTGATGCGCTCTCAGATCCCATCACATCCTCTCATTCAGTTTCCAGTGGCTGTGATGCGCTCCAGAACGAAGTGGAACCCACCATTTCCAGTGGCTGTGATGTGCTCCAGAACGAAGTGGAACCCACCACCCATGTAGTAGGTGGTTGTACCATATATACTGGTTCCTGTTCCAAGCATTCTGATAATCAAGTGACAGGACCAATTTGAATCCAATCCTGCACCTCTAGAAGACGCCATGTCCATTCGTTCAACCTCCTCTCAATGTGGGAACGGCCCAGGTGATCATGAAGTCCACGATGAAGTAGAACGCACCAGATATCCCCCGTCGTCACATATTCACACAGTGTCCTGGAGCAGTCACAATGCGCTCCTGGAACGCACTATTTCCTTTCTGGAGCACACCGCATCCTTTCGCTCATTCTCTCATTTTGACTCAGAGGACGGTGGCCGCGATGCACTCTACAACCAAGCAAAACAAGAAACCAAATGTCTAGCTCCGGTAAGTCTCATACACATGGGTGATTTGACTGCATCTGAAATACAACATG
Source organism: Suillus discolor (assembly GCF_016758755.1). NCBI lineage: Eukaryota > Fungi > Basidiomycota > Agaricomycetes > Boletales > Suillaceae > Suillus > Suillus discolor. The sequence goes on along the minus strand of NW_024541471.1, from coordinate 11,052 downwards.
AATAGTCACGGTGGTTCCAGGCTGTCATTATAAGTACCACACGGAAGGTAGTCTTGGTCGCTCTCCTTTTGATTGTTGGTTTCTTGGTTCAGGACAGTTGTCTTCTTCAGCTGATCGACCACCTCATTTTTGCGGTCGAATCAGGAGTACAAATTCTCGTGGGCGCATACTTGAGACAGCGAGATATAGAGGAACACGAAGTGCTGCGCTGCATGGGGACCGGTGGAACAATGTTCTACGCGCTGGTGTTCTTGGTACTAATAATGATTCCTTTGTAATTGATCATCCGCATACAAGAAAGACGATGATTTTATTTTGGCTGACTAGTACAAATCGCAATCGCTTAAGTTTTCTATGACGTAGTACTAGTTAATTGTAGACATCAATGATCACAAATATTATCCATCAAAACCCTCCTGCATGCAAAGCTAGGCAAAATTATATGCACCGCAATCAAAAGACAAGAATATTACACAAGTACTAGTATGGCAGATAATTTTGACGTTCTATAATGAAGGTGTTATCTAACCCTCACAAATGAGAGTGCCTATGAACGGTGAGACAGGTCTAAACTTTTGAATGAGATGAACACTTCGGTCAATGTTTGTGACAAGTACGTGAGCTTACTAATCACAACCTGATTTTTGGCTTACAGTGCAATGAAAACGATCATCCTGTTCGAGCTGGGGAGCTATTTCAGATGGTCACAGTGAGGCTTATTAGAGCTCATCAGGGTCCGTGATGAAGAACTTGAATTGGTTACAAACATCATATTAGCAGAAGGTAATGTCAGCGACCTCTTATTGCATAGAACAGGCCAAATAACAGCGACCCGTCCCTACAAGTATTGTGTCTCATTTTCGTTCACCTTTTTGACTATTTGACTACTACCAGGCAAAGGACAGTCTACAGGGATCATAAATGAGCTACCGAGGTCTGAATATATATCAAACCCTCAATCTTAGATGTCAGTATGGCTGGAGGAACACCAGCACGTGAAGATTGGTACATCTGACTCAAGTCCAGCTCCGATTGCGCTCCAATCCTGCTAAAGTCAATACACCCATCATTACCAAGACCTCAGTCACAATTGCTCAGTCTGCTACTCCGACATTGGAGATTCGATTACCAGGACCGAGTGCTGTCAACGCTGCAGTACATTCGAATGCCACTCCACAAGTCAGATTTTCCTCCCACTTCGACATACATGAGTACCGAACCCTCTGAGTCCCTCAACTTGCTTGCAACGACCTCGAGGCCAAATATGCCAAGCCCTGCAAAGATCTGGAATATTTCAAATGGAGATTTTATGAATATCATCTCTATGCACTTCACACCAATGACACCATGCTCAGTGCCAATGAGAAGGGCTTTGGATGGTTGTGGGCAGTAATTTCATGCTAACGACTGCCAATACTGGGAAATCTTCTTTCCTTTGCACCCTGACGTGATGACAATCAATTTCAATGCCGCATATTAAATTTCTAGTTTTTTTATGCCGCTATTTCTACTCTCGCATCTTCCCTCGTGCTTTCATCAAATGTCCAGAGCCCGAAATTGCTCCATGCCTTATGCGGATGCCTTTGACAATGGAATCAGGGCATGAAGCTGAAAGGGAGATCTAGCACGATCCTGCAGGTTGCCTCATGGCAAGTTCTTAACATGATTTATGCAATCTCAGTTAATCGGCCCTTTGTTAGCCCTCAGCTCCCTGTATATTTAAGGATTGACCCTCGATTAATCTGTGTATTTCGCTCTCCAATGGCTCCTTCTCACAAGGCAATGGTCCGCCAGAGCCACGTCAGCAAACACTATAACCTCCGTTCGTCACCATTGAAGTTGAATCCTTCCTTGCTCAGCTCCGAGCCATCTCCTTGTATCAACAATGACAGTGGATTATTGCGCATCGAGCTCACAATCGCGCACGAGGTATGTTTGTTTGTTTGGTCCCCGTCAGTTACCGACGTTGTCTTGTTTTGTTTCAGGCGGTGTCTAAAATAGGGACCTTTCTCGGTACTGACGTTAATCAACTGCGAAAGGTAGGCACCATTAATGACTATCCTCGTCATTTCTAATCACTGGCTCTTCAGGAGCTTGCCAAAACCGAGCGAGAGAAGGAAAAGGCTTTCACAGAGCGAGATAATATTGTTGCCGCCCACCAGAATGTATGCGACCTTCACCAACCAAGTAATGCAAAGACTGAGTCTCATCACAGTTCTTGCACAGTGCTGACGTCGTGTTGCAATGCCCGATCTGCCAAGCAGTTATCAAACAACCTTTCATGTAAGCCACCTTCGAACCTGACCCTTAAATGCTGCTGATGCGCGGTTTTTATTAATAGTCTGGCATGTCACCATACATTCTGTTGTCGCTGCCTACTCAGCTCATTCCATGATCGCATCAGGGCCTGTCTATCATGCTGCATCAATGAGACCCTTCCCGAGCGCTTTCAGCACCATCTAGCGCCGTTCACCAGCGCTGAGGTCAAGGAGTTGTGCGACGGCCCATATGCTATCATCCCTGGTTGCTTTTATACCTGCCCCACCTGTCAAGCTTATGTCGAGAAACCTCCGGTCGAAATTCCTTTGCTCAGTGAAGTGGTCGGCAGGATTACTGAAGTTCTTGGCCCCAACATAGAGCGTTCTGAGCGGAGGGTTCCCGCAATTCCAGCTGCGCATTGGGGAGTATTCTTCGAGCAGTAAGAAATCGATCCGTACCTACTACTTTGTTGATCAGTTTTCCTCAAGAAATATGGACATGCACTACAGTATCTTCAACTTGACAAAAGAGTCATTGGGCAGAATTCATCATTAGTATAGAGGTACAAATATATGTATGTAGCAAGAAAAGAAAATATCTGTGAACATGTGCTGGTTGTGTATTGCAAGATATTGTCGGACTCGAGCGCGCTTGACAATCGGTTTCTCATAGTTGAATGGGTCCGCGATCGTGCTCAGGTCCTCAAATTTGTTTATGGGGGGTCAATGGCAGAATCCACTGTTATGACACTGAACTTCACCTCGACTTCGATAAATCAAGTCGCTACATCTTATCAGCAACCGTCCGAGTGACATTTAAAACTGTCACATCTATTATGCCGTGCCTATGCAACGCCTGCAATTTTCATACCCCAAGAAAAGACCCTCCGATTACCCTGACCCTCCGTTTACTATGTGCTACTTGCTGTAGATGACTCGTCTTCACCAAAAATGCAAAACCATACTATCTGAGTCTCCTATTTTGGTGACCCAGAAGACAAGGTTTTACTGAGTTTCAGATGAATTTATATCTTGAACTCAGAATTGACGACTATGCCAGTTTTTTTGGGGGTCTCGGTCTGGGTTTATTTGTTCCGCATGTGATGCTGGAATCTGATTGATCTAAAATTTAGCTTGAGGGGAAAGAACGGAGGAGTCATGTGACTACAAAAATTGCAACAAAGACCTCAACACTTGAACTGATTGTCTAGAGCAGAATAAGAGTTAGGGTCCGCAAGAATGTGAAAGAGAAAAAAAAAGGCCAAAGGCCACGAGTGTGAGGTAGTTAAGAGAAAAACACAAACCAAAACTATCAAGACACTAAACAGGGATGTGGTGGGCGGGTGAGAAAATTGTACTTTAAGTGATCAGGGCTTTTAAAAGGACACTCGCTTAGTAGTCATTTGTTTGACTTTGCTAGAAGGGCACATGGGTTTTGACCACTGGCAGCTGATCAATAAATGCGACGGGGTGTTCGAAGAACCCCGCATAGTGCGTACTTGTAGAGCTAGACTTGTCAGCTGCTGCAAACACATATCACTTCAAGTTGTCTAAAAAAATGCGACGGAACTTCGGTGACCTGTTCTGCACATTACCTAATCCATCTCAGAATTTAGGTTAAATTTTCCAAGATATATGGTAGGGCCCTGATACCCCTACGGTTCCTCCGCAAAAGGCTTTGTTCAAGTTTTCTCTCACCATCTCGATATTCATTGGCCTTGATATCATATGCAAGTATATACCTGCTCATTCCAGAGAGGCCAACCATACCCCAGGAATACCTGCACCTGTTACAAGTAACATCGATTTGAGTGCGTAACAGCACCCTAGTCTTGTACATGAGCTTGAAGAAAACAAGGTGGGCCTGTTCCACATGTGCACTCATTTGACCCTTATTCCAGGCTAGAGAAGAGGCTGAAGAGATCAATGAGTAACATTGTGGTGTACCTGGACCTTGTGTTCCTTATCCGAGAGAATTTCGCTCTCCCGCATTTTCCTATCTGTGCATGATGAGTCTGCCAAATCGCCACCATTCACTGGACTCCGCCAAATGCTTTGTCCTTCCTGGAAATAATGCATTCTCAGGGAAGTACATGTGCTGTGATGGTAGTTAAATCAATACTTACGATGACAGCAGCGACGAATGAACAACAGGGCACCATAAGTGTTTGGGTCAAGTGAGTCGAATTCACTGCTTACTGGTACGTCTTACATGCGTCTTGGTGTTCACCCCACGGCTTAGAAACATCATAGTAATACTGTGACAAGTTCACGACACAAGCCACATATATTCAACGTACTACGATATCCGATGCTTGTTATCGGGAAGATTGCAGATATATAAGTCCTTCTTGATCAGAACCGGGCTTAACTGATGCTGTTATTGTGTGCATTCAGACCAAGTACGTCCGTCTCGTCCCAAGTCCAATCTGTTGCACAGCTGTCATTCATGCAGATTGCTCTCGCTCGAACGAATCGCAAAACGAATGATATTATTCAATGGTATCACATCAGACTTGCAGCAAAATTTGTCAATCCGTTGCGATGGGTTGGAATTACTGGTACTGTTGGACGGTAAGATGCTACATTGCTATGAATCTGTCAATGATTTTTAGGTTTAATTTCACCTCAGTTCATGATACCTGATAAGTGCGATCATCTGTTGAAGTTCTCTCGGGTTACACTCATTTTGGCCTCAGTGAAGGTGAATTACTGGCTGCTGCTACTCAAGTTACGATCTGTACTCATTCAGGCTGCCTTCTCTTTCATTGGAAGCGAAGTTGTCACTGTAAGCGGGTTCTGTATTGTATGGCAGCTGCGGAGATGAAGACCCCTTGATACACCATGCTGCGGGCAATACGAGCAGTAAACATATGAATCCTCCTATTTTACGTCAGGAGCATTTTTGTCATTGGGTTGCTCGTCTCTTCCAACAATCCTCTTTGAGTCTTAGGTTTTTCCAATGCCTCATCATCTCTGTTCATGATCGCTATCAATCAGGCTGGGATTAGATATCTACCCTCTCGTCCTACCTTCTGCTTGGTCCACTTCCTCGAGCGACTCATATTTGCCATCGAGGGCATTATATACATGCTGAAATGCGCAGAATTTTGTATTCTCACCACAGATGGCCTTGGTGCCACTGGGAATGCTCCCAAGCTTTTCTTGCGCAAACATTCATAGGTTGTTAACACCAGCTCTGGTATCATTTTTTACCTCATTTGCGGACATGGCTGCCACCACGGGACTCAGCGTGGTTTTGTACTATTCAATTCCTCCAGGGATTGTGAGACACATATATGTATTAAAGATGACTACTCGCCCAATCAAGGCAACATAAGGCCCCTTCAGGCTTTGTTCAAATGGCGTCCTTGGAAACAGGACAGAGTCATAGGCGTTGGTAAGCACTTTTGGCATCTTTTCTGTGAAACTCAGAGTACCCTCCTTCTAGCACGACAACCTGTTGATGCTCCCCTTCCTGTGTGGAACATTGTAAAACTGATCTGTTCGCTGCCAGCTATTGCAGCTGCTCGAGTGCATGTTAATGCTCCATCTCTGTGCTTAGGCATAATTAGATGCCGTCTTTGGAACATCTACATATGGTCTTCATGATGATTGTAGATTCCCCATCCGCTGACATCGAATCGCCACCATCTCACGTTTTCACTATTTCACATTCAATCCTTTGTCCTTCACAATTGCCTGCCTACACATGTACATTCCATATGTTTCTCAAGCCTTCCCCTTTGTCGTCCATCTTCCATATAGCGCGACATGTCATCTCGGAATATTAACGTTAAATTCACCTTTTTTTGACCCATAGGCTTTCTGCACGTTCGGTCCTCAACTCTCTCTCGATCGTTCTAGCTGTGCATCTATCAGTAGCTCTACAATGTCGAGAAACGAGGCGCGGATTCATGGTTTGCTGAGGAAGTCGCTTGTTGGGGAACTTCTTGATACCCAATTTGACTTGTTCTCCGCTCGGTTGAAGTGCGCAGGCAATGTTACCAAGCCTCAAGCATTATTTGCAAACCACGAAGCCCTTGCTGCGAGTTCAGAGTACTTTGCAAGCTGTGAGTCACGTGCCTGTCACTGCTCAGTCAAGTTCACAAGATGCTCTCAGTACTTTCCAGAAAATTCCTCAATGATCCTACTTTGATCGAATTTCAAGACTATCACACTTGCGAAGGAGGGATCTCCCTTAGTGAGTATGGCTATGCGTCCGATAGCGACCTCAATGAAGAGGAGGAGGAGATTGACGAAATCGACAAAGACAGTAAGTTGTTTTACTCATTGTCGTACAGGATCACCTTATGATAATTTTTGAAGAAGAGAAGTGTGTGGAGATTTCTACAGAACGAATGTCTCGAACAGCATCGAACTTGGATTTGGCTATAAAGGGAACACAATGTATTATGCTAAGCCACAGAGTATTGGTAACAGATACTGCATTTAATATGTACGGGTCTACCATCCTACCTCTTGGTTCTCTCGCTTATTGACTTCCATAGATGGCAAGCTTTATTGTACTATCTGTACACTGACGAGATCGTTTTCGCACCTTTGCGATCACAGGGAAGTAAGATTGCAAGACATTCCAGCCTTGATGAGCCCCCGCCATGCTCGCTGAAGTCTATGTATCGTCTAGCGTGCAAGGTGTGTCTCATGTAACCTGGCATACCTTGTGAACTGATGATTGGGATTACCAGATAAAACATGATAAATTGCAGGCCAAGGCGCTTGCTGCTATACAATCAAGCTGGACTGAGCACAATATTGTACTTGAATGCTCTTTGTCTCTGAAATACAGGCTAGTTCGTTATATATTTTCTCATTTCCCCTAACTTACCATCGCGATACCGCATATCTTCTGAAGGTTTCCTTCCATTCTAGAGGTGGAGACTGAGATTTTATTGCAGCTCATCGACACTACCACTGCCATGACAAACTTTCCGACAATCGCTGGTGTTGACCTCCCGCACGAGGCTGATGTCTAATCAAACAAAAGAATGCCGCTTTTGTGTGTACCGAGTAATGGAACCAGTAGAATTCACTTCCCTCATACTAGTGTTGCTACAATATGCCTGCATTTGCTGCGAAATAATTGAGATCGACCTTCTGCTGCCTACTGTCACCCTCTTATAAATCACTGGCAGTGCACCACACCAATTTCAACAGCAACGATGAGTCAGACAATGATGACTAGTTCAAGTTGGTGCGCAAAATTGTTATGAAGCTCCGTGAATACTTCCTTTCTAGGATGTCCAGAAAAATGTAGAGAATAATACTAACCTTGAACTTGCCTTCAATGAACTTACGTTACATAAACCTTTCCAACCTTTCCAAGTTTGACTGAATTGACCTTAATTAATTTTTCTTCTGCTAGGCCCAGCTGAGCTGAATCATAACAGAATAGAACGACAGGCATTGTAACATAGGCTGTCTAGTTCTCTCAGTTCTTTCCCTCTATTCATAATGATTTCTTCAACAATCCATATTGCACTTCGTGTGTGACCACCGCACTTGAGTCTTCGGCATGTTCCAGCAGGCAGGAACAGGAAGATGTCCCACTCGATAGCCTCACAATATCCTATGAGCGCTTTAACATTGAGCCAGACAAGAGATGACACTGCCCTCATAGAAACGGAGAAAGTGAAACCAGGTTATGCTGTCATTTCCACATTCGATTTGTTCAGTATCCGTGGTGAGTTTCGAGTATGTGAACACAAGGCTGAATGTATAATTGGCTTGTTCAGTGACCCCAAGTAGCTCTCACACAGTTGGGACCATGCGCGCTGGCAAGATTTTTATTATGTTGGAGAAGGTACGTGCTTCCGCTCTCTACCTTAAATACGTTCGAATGAACTTGTACCAGAAGGTCAAAACTGTGGAGATATTCCTGCGAGTGCTGGAGCATGATTTCTTTTTGCTTCAAGCTGACAGTGGAGGTCTGCATGATAGCTATGGATCGCTAGCTGCTACGGGTAAATATCTGTATTTCCATAGTTCTGTTCACTAATCGATGACTCTTTTCACATAGGAGAAGGGTGATTATCTTATCCCAGCCCCACACTCCGCATCTTCAGGCTTGAAGGTTCAGACCCAGAAACTGTTGACACGGTGTAGAGACTCATGCCTCTCATTGTGCAATATGGCAGTTTTCACTGGGGAGTACATGGCACGAACTTGTAGCATCACTCTGTGTGCTACCTGCAGCTATCTCTATATGAGGCACAGCTTTCCCGCGCAACGCGCGCCATGCGCGCGTACCTTTCCCGCGCTTCACGATGTATATGCGCGCGCGCTTTCCCGCGCTTGAGCGCCCTATAGCGCCAGCCATCCGGAAGCATCCATCCACTGTCCACCAAGTTCCCTAGTGCGTATATTTCCATTTCTCACATTTGCTTATCGTTCCATCTTTATTTTTATCATGGACCCTTACTTACATATATCTTTACATACCTTACTCGGTAGCGCTTCGGCTCCGCATGACAGCGCTTAGGCGCCATACTTAAGCGCCAGCAGTACATACTATGACTTACTCACTTACTCTCCCACCAGAACGACAGAGGACTTACTGGTTACTACCCACTATTTACCTAGCAGAACATAGTAGAAATCTATTTGTTTACACCTCGCATCTCTCTTCTCTTGTCTTACATCATATCATCACTTAAGCAAACTCACTCTTACTCTCTCTCATATCTGTATACACGCGCACGCTTTCCCGTGCTTCGCGCCATACACGCGCGCATTCCCACGCCTTGCGCGCACCTGCGCTTTCTCGCGCTTCGCATTGGCCAACCAGTAGCGCTTTCAGCGCATACCTCTAGATCCTTGCTGCACTCGCTTCCCCTTTAGGGTCGAACGCACTTGTCGTCTCAAGTATAGCAGACTAGGCAACGCGCGACCTTACAACATTTATAGATACAACCAGGAGCATTGTTCATGCCTCACTGTATCGTTGAACCTTCAACGGGAACAATCTCTTCCCGTTACAAGGCCACACTCGCAAATAGAATTCTTTATCCTGGAGGCATTTGTCACATTACCTTTGACATGGACCGTGACATGCTGTGGCAGTAGGATCAAGTACTCAAGACACACCCGAATGAAAATACATTCGAACCCTTGTACATTTCACCACGGTCCTCCCTATTTCTCTGACGGTAAGGTCGCCAACTCCGATGTCTTTCTACTTGCTGACTTGACTTGACAGCAATTGTTCTTTAAGAGTACCAGCGGTGGGCATACTTGGTGAGCTATCAATGTTCACACTGCGTCCAATTTCCACTAAGTGAGGCAGCCCGAGTTATTCATAATCCAACTCTTCGCGACCTCTCTTTGTGGCATAACCGCACCAATGCAGCAGGAGTTGACGCACTCGCTCTCATGATCAGAGACTACACATGTGGTCTGTACTACTTCTAGCTCACCTACTCTTCATCCGCAAGGCAGTGCTATCACTTTCTCCTCGATTCCCCTTTCGCTCATCTAACCTTCGCCATCTGTTACTCATGCAGGACCTGTACTGTCTCCTCAAACAGCTCATACTCGTACCCGAAGGAGGAGGACAACTTCCGCCGCTCTCGGCTTCTGGCCAACCTGTCCCCATCCTCACTTAAATCCACAGGGTGATGTCACCACTTGCCATCCTGTTGGAGGGTGGACTTCATCTCATCGGTACGGCCCAAAGGCATGACGATAGTCCAAGTGCTGCACTCCTGGACAAGGAGCTCGCTCTCGATGCATTGTCAGGGCTTGGAGCTCTCCCCATGTTGGATCTATGAGGCAGCGACCTTCATGTAAAGGATATGGCATTATCTATTGACAATGTTGGCTTAGAACGGGGTTACTTATCTGGCATGAGTACTCAAACGAAACAGGACATTTAAAATCCTGGACTTGAGCGAGAACAAGCTGGATGCTCAGTGCTTAGTAGCACATGCAGAGGCGCTGGTAAGCGTCTAAAGTCTCTTTGACTGGTCATCACTTTTATTCCAACCTTCTAGAAATACAATCTTTGCTTAGAAATTTTAGACTTCAGTGGTCTCAAAGGTGTTGATAACTCACTGCTGGTGGCTAGACTGAAACTTCGTTTGGATCAAATCACCCTGAAAAACCTTCACATCAAATAATGCTCTTAATCGCCTATTTCTCTGCTCCACCAATATGACATCACTGGGCGCTATTGCCCTTGCAGATTTCCTCCCTGAATCTTTGTTCCACCTTGATCTCATGGACAATAATTTGGACATCGCTGTATTCCATGATTTCTGGATGTGCTGCGCAGAATTTATCATCTACTGACATTATGTTTTGCTGGTGCATCACTCCAAGGACGTGACCTGCTAACTCGTTGTTGAGGTCCTTGATTAAGATGGATGCTTCAGCGCGACGTTCAGTCGTTTCATTTTGTTGCCGCCGATCTACTCTTTATGTAATAGGAATCAGAAATCGGAGCTTAAAGGAAGATTAAACATAGTGATTCTGCCTCATGGCAGTCACGACGTGACTTGGTAAGAGGGTAGGTTTAATCTGCATAATTTACGCAATCTTTGTCCATCAGGAATTCTCAGTCCTTTGTGACCTTTAAATTCCTGCGTCATCCCGAGCATTCAGGATTTATATAATCATGATGCCTCCCTCTCGCAGGGACCGTCAGAGCCACGTCTATAAATCTTATAATCTTCGTTCCTCGAAGTGGAGTCCTTCAATATTCAGTTTCGAGCTATCATCAATTCGCGAGGTACATTTTGTACGTCGTAAAATCGCAGAACTCGCTATTTATTTT
>NW_024541470.1:0-29334 GCF_016758755.1 Suillus discolor | reverse complement strand
CGTGTACCGCGCAAGCAAGAGCTAGTGTTCGTACCGCATGGCATGACCTTGGTGGTTCTTTGGATCATTCAAGACATCTAGAACCAGATTCTTCGCATGCCTGGTCTGCATGAGCTCGTAGGTCTCCGCAACCTTGGGTTGCAAGCCTGCATGCAAGACCCTGCTTTAAATTCAGTCTCGCTGATCGCACATGGTAGAGACAAGATCTGTACCTGCGCAGCCGGTGTAATCTCTCACCAGAGCCCTGAAGCAACATCCCCAACCCGCCAGACAATGTCTCGTGCACTGCAATAGAACGCGGGCGGTCGGCAAGATTTGCTCCCTCTTTTTCCATGATATCCACTGCAGCCTATGACGTGATATACTTCATGGGATAGACAATGAATTGTTTTATGCTGACCTGATGACGTCCTATAATCACGAAAATCCTATGGCCTTGTTTGAGCGAGAACACAGGTCCATACTGTTCTGTCCATCTCGCGAATTGAAACGGCACACTGCGTGAGGGGTTAGATAGAGATCACATTGTTATCCCTGGACAAAGACTCACTATGACTTTGGCATCATATTTCCTAATAGCCAACGCCTAGGCGGCCCAGGGGGCAATGGTAACAGCCTTGCGGCCTGATATCGTCGTTTCACTATCCAGATGCTGGCCAAGATAATGATAAGGGTGCCTGCAATGATGATAGCCATTGAAATGGTCCGGCTTGTTGATAGTCACGATTCAGACACCCCGCTACTTTGCAACTTACTAAGTACTCCAGAACAGAGAGGTGGTGATGTGCTATGATGAGCGGCGGGTATAGTGAGATTAGAGTGCATGATTACACTGACTTATACTTATACACACACGAATGGAACATCTGCGGTCCTGCGCGGATCAATCAAACCTGTGCCAATCACCGTCTTGCAGTCTTCTATGGAAAACAGGACAGCCGTGCTCGTGTCACAAATCCCTAATAGGCAGTAGGACTTCGGTCACCCCATGGATGTCGAGTATTTGTAATAAACAGTAGTAACCAACGGGACATTCGAGCGGGTATTGGTGACATTTACTAGCTAGCGTGCGGAGCTTACTACTAGGAGGAAACATCGTACAGCCGCGGGACGGGCAAGGTCCTATAAGCCAGTGTCAGCCATCCAATTCGCCAACAGGATCACAAGTTATTATTTCTGGGGAGAACGACACACAGTATCTGTATGTTAATATTCTCTCGAGATGGGAGTTACTTCCGTGGAGCCTACTTTGTGGATAGTCACAGGTATCATTCCTGAGCGGTCTTACTAACTTTCATATGTCTTTGTCAGGCCCTACCATGACCAACGATCGATCAACTATATACCGACCTCATTTCTTCTCGACCCTCATCCCAAATATTCTCGTCAGCTGTCTACGCTACCGCACTGGTAAGTCTCCTTCCCCACCGAGACCTATGGTATTACTCACCCTGTGACCTGAAACCAGTTCCGTCCGACCTGTTAGATGACAATGAGTACCACTCCCGTCAACCCGTTACCCACATTCGCCCCTCCTCCATCACATCTTCTCAGCTCCCCACATAATATGATAATACGGGTATATATCAGGACACCGGGAATAGCATTGCGATGTGAGAAGTCGCAGCAGCCGCGAGACACAAGATTTGTGTCGAGTCCTGCGGGATGCTGTCAGGTAAGTAACCCAATTTTCTTTGCATGAAGAAAGGTACTGACGAGATCAGCATTGCACTTGCAAAGGACGATAAGTACTGTCATCATATATGCGTCGTACTTGTAGAGGATATAGAGTTCGGTGGGTGTACAGGTGCGCCCCATGACCTCACATGTATTGATGCTGACATTTTTTCGCAGCGTCTTGCATAAAACTTTGATTTATTGTCATTCTACAGTCTGATCAATAATGCTGCAGGCATCTTCAATTGTCTTATTACCAAGCAATGAACTTCTTGCAGGCTTCGGAATTGCCCTCGCGATATGTAGCGGAACTTCAGCTCGCACACTAAATATTCCCCGTATCTGACTAGGTTCGTTTTATTGCATCCCCTTTTCAATTAACATATGAGTTGTTAGCCTGTGAATGAAGTTGCGAGGTTTCGCTACTGCTCAGGTCTTGACGGGCTAACTGTACGCACCCCGACCATGGCTATGGACTATGACGGGCTATGTCCCATAGAGCCTTGAAGGGTTGTTCATGGGCGCATCTGGTCTCAAGTCTGTTTTCCCGTCATATTACCGATCCCACAGCACAAACTCTAAGTGCGCGCGCGCACCACTAGATTGCTAGTACCAGTCCTCACCTCTGCCATCCACGATCCAACCCAATTGTTTCTAGAGCTCAAAGTCCCATATCTATCGTTCTCTAACTATTTTCTTCTCCAGACTGTCGTGCGTACAGACCTATTTACCTCCCCTACAGCCGAACAAGTCTCAATCAACGCATACACCTCCTCTCCATCCGATATCATCTTCTTCACATGGGGTGCCTTAATCTACCCTCCATCTTCTCGACTTGCCACCAGCCCCTCTCACACTACTCATACTTCCCTATGCGGCACCAGCATCAAACTGATCGATCGTTGTGTTCTCGATCACAGGAAGGGTCAGAGGGACGGGATGTGATTTGCGATGCATGTAGAAGCTAGCAGCGATAGTAGAAACGACATAATGTGCGGCTGTGCTTTAGTACAAATCGGAGTATCAGTAAAATCCGATTGGTACGTGACGAAGTGAACTGAATAAGCCCTGGCCAAGACAAACACGTATGATACAAATGATGTGGCGCGTATACAAGGGTATCGTAACGAAACTAAAGCAGCCTCCTGTTCCCGACACATGCCAAGTTCACGATGAGCCACGCACCTTGGAGAGTATTGCGGTGTATCGAGAGATACTTGATGCGTGGTGACACCAAGGGGTGCAAGTCCATTATTATAATCATGCTCTGTTTGAAGATATACAAGTTAGGTGTAACAAGAAATTTGAGTCCGACAGTCAACGAAAAGACTCTAGAACGCAAGGGGAAGAGTTCCTTTGCACAAAGATTCAAGTTTCTGGAATAGACGCCTTTTATTTGTCCGGTGCGCATAGTTCCCTGATCACATTCTCATCGACCCTCTTTCGCAAAACATATCTCAAACGGAGCAGCATGTATGTTTGCCAGTGTCCGAGAATGCAAGCGTGTCAATCTTTGCGGCAGGATTCTCAGAAAGGCGGAAAGCCCACAAAATAAGAGCCGTATTGATGAAGATGGACCGAGTCGCGACATGTTGACCAGGACACACACTGACATTTTTAAGGCGTGAGAATGAGTCGAAACATGAGCGATGCCACTTACCGACGGCCAAGCCCAAAGTAAAAAACCTGAGATCACTGCGCACACGACCTGCATCGTCGATCCAACGCTGAGGATTAAACTTGTGTGGTTCCGGGAAGACTTCAGGATCGTTTGCGATAGCCCTGAAGCACGAACGTCAGAACCAAAAGTGAGAGGACGAAACTGATTGCATACTGACCAATGATTCCCAATAACAGTCGCACCTGCAGGAATCAGGTAGTTGTTCCAAATTATGTCCTTAGTCGCGCGATGCGCAAAGCCTGAATTGCAAGGTGGTCGTTCATCATCGCGTCGTCACAACTCAAATAAGACGTACCTCCGATAGTGACAGGTCGCCACCTGAGACTCTCGAGGATGAACGCGGTAACCTGCGGCAGCATTTCCTGATCAGCAAACGTCGGCACTAATCAGGAGTTATTTGAGTCAGTTGATGCACGAAGAAAAGGGATAACCCACGCCGCGTACGCCCCACGACGTCATCGAGTTCCTCTTGTACGCGGGCCTGCGCATCTGTGTGAGTGGTAGCAGCCATCATTATGATTGTGATTGCGGACGCAGTCTACAACAGTTGTCAACTTAAGACGTGATGCAATGTAAGAGCTCACCGTTTCAGAACCGGCCCCAAACATCGTTCCTGCAATGTATCCCAAATCCTTGTCTTTGAGCTGGTACTCTTTCTGGTGCTCTATGATGAACCTCGCGAAGGATGGCCTCGTAGTCCCCTCACGCTTCACGGCAGTGAGCGAGGACATATATCATCACAAGAAAATCACGAACCATTTGTGTTCGCACCGCGTCCAACTGCCCGTTATAGAGAGCATGTTCCTCTTTGTGCCATGCCTTCAGCTGACTCAGGTAGCCGGGGACGAAGCGCAGGATTGGATGTGTCTCCACAAGGTATGCTCCCGGCTGGATAGCTTGACTAAAACGCGCAAAAGCCTTATTGACGGCAACCACTTCAGGATCTGCATATGAAGTCGGAGTAATTTTTCCATAGGTGAAGGACATGACCACCGAAGCTGAATAACTAAAATCCTCGGATTACCACCTGTACCGCGGGAGTAAGAGTAAGAGTTCGTACCGCATGGCATGACCTTGGTGTTTCTTTGGATCATTCAAGACATCTAGAACCAGATTCTTCGCATGCCTGGTCTGCATGGGCTCGTAGGTCTCCGAAACCTTGGGTTGCAAGCCCGCATGCAAGACCCTGCATTACATTCAGTCTCGCTGATCGCACCTGGTATAGACAAGATGTGTACCTGCGCAGCCGGCGCAATCTTTCACCAGTGCCCTCAAGGAGTAATCCAAACCCATCAGTCAACGTCTCTTGCGCTGCAATAGAACGGGGGCGGTCGGCAAGATTTGCTCCCTCTTTTTCCATGATATCCACTGCAGCCTGTGACGTGATCTACTTCATGCCTGACTAGACAATGAATTGTTTTATGCTGACCTGATGACGTCCTATAATCACGAAAATCCTATAGCCTTGTGTGAGCGAGAACACAGGTCCATACTGTTCTGTCCATCTCGCGAATTGAAACGGCGCACTGCGCGAGGGGTTAGATAGAGATCACATTAGTGTTCCTTGACAAAGACTTACTATGACTTTGGCATCATATTTCCAAATAGCCAACGCCCAGGCGGTCCAGGGGGTAATGGCAACCGCCTTGCGGCCTGATATCGTCGTTTCACTGTCCAGATGCTGGCTAAGATAATGATAAGGGTGTATGCAATGATAATCGCCATTGTGAGTCAAATGGTCCAGGCTTGTTGATAGTCAGGATTCAGATACCCCGCTACTTTGCAACTTAAGTACTCCAGAACAGAGAGGTGGTGATGTGCGGCGGGTACAGTGAGATTAGAGTGCATGATTACACTGACTTATACTTGTACACACATGAATGGAATATCTGCGGTCCTGCGGGGATCAATGAAAGCTGTGCCAATCACGTATTGCAGTCTTCCTATAGTATCATAGGTCAAGCGCCTGGTGCCCTGGCGATAAGTTGGTATTACTTGGACGCGTGAGTGCCAACACATTTCGACTTCACCTGAAGATTAAGGCAAATCTTTGACGCTCCGTTGGATTGGTCGTGGCACCTGAGGCCTGAGGACCGTCGACCATTAATAGGTTTACACAACATTGTAATGGAGGTCGACAAGGCGGAAGTACGGTACAGTGGGTCGCCATTCTAAACATAGACGTTTGTACGAAGTTCGAACCGAGACACACCGGTGCGGTGGTTCTAGTGCCGCAGATCTGATCCTCGGTTCCGACCCAAACTTATGGAGTCCGTCCGGTTCACGACTCATCGGAACTTTGATGTGCTGTTGGTTATCTTTATCTCTTGGACTCGAAGTCCGAGGATGGCTTGATTGCGCTCGTCGTCCGACGTCCCTCATCTCCAGGTACGTCCGTTCTCTCAGACTCCAACACGAACATGCATAATAAACCAGATATTTGCGGAGGATCGTGAAAGAAAATTGTTCAAGGGTTGAAGGACAGGTATGTTCGGGAAGATCAAGTTGTCCAAATTGAATTCGGCTTTGACTCCAAAACACCACAGAGGCCGCCTCCGAAGTGCCGAGTAAGATCTGAGCGAGAGATGTCACATAGCTTAAGGTGCTTCAGAGGTGCCTCGAAGTGAAGGTAAAAAAAGTATGGCTGATGGGACTGTCAGCCGCGTTAAAGACTACCGTGAGACTGGGAAGCACACAATGAAACCCGTGTCAACTTTGAGAGCAAATTCAAGTTGTCTACTGCCTATTTTTCGTGTCCGCCAGCTACAAAAAGAAAGCGCATGCGGGTGAAATGATAGGACTTCAGTACCATACTTCATTTTGTCCAGGTACTGTATGTAAACGGCGCCATGATCAGCCAAGCAACTTAGAGTGTATCCATCAGGAAATGCGGGAGTCGCTGGTTTGACTAGACGGAGTTTGAAAGCCTTCATCAGTCAGGTAAGTGATGATCTGACTCGATAAAATATTATAATGTGTTGTCAGCAAACATCAAACTGATAGAGCGGGATCAAGACTTTGTCAGCCAGTCAGGTGCCTAATAATCGGTTGTCGGACAAACACCAAGTTGATGGAGGGTGATCAAGTCTTCGTCGACCAGTTGAGCAATAGTTAGACTCTGTAGTGCATCACAAAAATTGCTCATACTAGACATAACAATACATAGATATATATACGGTGTCAACACTGTCAACAATATCAGGGTTAGGGTCTAGTATGTCTGAGCAGACTTGGAACCTGAAATGTCCAATGGACAGAGCGTGTACAACGTGTTCCAGGCAAATATATTATTATCTCAATTAGATTCATCAGGAAAACCCCAACTTACTTAATCTTGCTTAATCAACTTAGCCACATTTGTTTCCTCTCTCATGCATCATCTACCTAGTAAATTTTGTATTTTTTTAGTGTAACCTGTAACAAAATATGTATGCTAATATGACTGAACAACTTTTTCCCGAATATGTCAAATTTGAATTTCTAGCAAAGTAGGCTAAGTCACTAAGTACGACTTAAGTCTGTTTAAGGCAAGTTTAAGTAAGTTGGGGTTTTCCTGATGTTATTCAGACATTGTAAATCACACAGAGATATCTAGTTAAAGTTAGGGCTGCACACCGTACCATATACGGTAGACGGCTATATACATACGGTATAAATATGGTATACGGCTAACCCATACACCGTACATAGGGATCTGCATGGGTACGGGTAACCCGCGCGGGTCACGGGTATGGGTACTACTGGGGTACGGGTACGGGTCGGGATTCTAAGACCCGCGCTCTTACCCGTACCCCAGCTATACCCATGCCTTTGGTAATTTTACCTCTCGTCCTCGCACACTCCTCAACTGCAACCGTCATCAACGTCTTCACTCACCACGCCACTATCAACATCTTCGCACCCAGCATTCCCGCATGCATGCTACAACCGGCACCACCACCAACACCGGCACCTAATGCGCCTTCCCAAGTCCACCAACTCCACGTTCACAGCGCGCGCGCCCGAAACACATCAACAAGTGTTGACGCGATGCAAACGCATGCGGACAACACGTGAAGACGAAAGGACAAGAGAATCGAAGAAGGGAGAAGGGATGGTATAGAGATGAAGGAGGAAAGAGGAACTCGAGGAGACGAGACTTTGGGCACGCTGGAAGTGAGTACTCACATTGAAAACTCTACCCCCAGCAACAACAACAACGTCATATGTGTCACGTCGCTGGTGCCTATCTTTGTGCGCCCAGCACTCGCACCACCACCAGCTTTCATGCCAACGCCACCATCCACGACGCCAACACCACCATCCGCATCACCTTCGCCATCATTCGCACCACCATCTTTGTCATTCGCGCTGGCACTAGCGCATATCCCAGCGACACCATCACCAACGACCACTACGCCATTCCCAACGCGACAGATGCCATGCGCGAATGCCCAGCGTGCGCGCCCCTCCTCCTTCTTGTGCCATCCACATATGTTCGAGTCACGTCAGCATTCGCTGACGTGTGCTGGACATATGTGCTAAGCACTGGCGGATCTATGACCCGCGGGTACACCCTTGATGGGTTGTACCCCAGGTCCTTACTTTGCTACCCACTGTGCAACCCGTACCCTTGCTGCGGGTGTGGGTTTACCTCAGGGTGCGGGTGTGGGTTGACCTGCCGACACCCGGGGGTTCACCCATGCGGATCCCTAACTGTACATGACATTGGTGGTGGATGAAGTGGACGGTATGGTACGGTGAATTATACGGACGTATACGGCAGTGTACGGTACATATGGAATGCAAATCAACTACGAACGACCCAAACGAAGCCTCGCCTTCACGAGCATCAATGTCCTGATAGTCTCAGGCTTGAGACTAGCGTGCCACAGTGAAACCATGTCACGACCACCAGAGAAAACTCGTTCAACAGCAACAGCAGATCCTACAAAGAAGAGAACTAAGTACAGACACCTGGGACATGGAGTAAGTACTCACCAGGTATTGAAAGGATATCACGCGCAAGTCGAGAGAGGTTCGGAAATTGTGCTCGGCGACCTGCCCACCATTGAATGGGGGTCGCAAAGGTCAAAGTCCTCTTGCGGAAGCTTCAGATACTCCTTGAATTCGTCCACTGACAGATTCGTCCGCTTCTTATACCTCACTGTAAAGTTCACCTTTGATGGGGACATTCTGCCATCTGACACATCTGCATGGCGGCCTGTGCTGGTAGATGGTGTGCAGTCCCGTGCAACGGATGTAGCGATATAGTCAGCTTTATATAGGGCATGTAGGTTGTTCTTCAGCAAGTCAATTTGCAACTGCATATTTCAGTAAATATTGTAACAAACATACTGACAGTGATGCTTCCATTAGTGTAAAGCACATGCAGAAAGCCATCAGACTCGTCGCTGTTGTTGTTGTTGGTGGTGCAGGGCATGGCGGTTCAGGGCAAGAAGCTACCGGGTAAACCGGCACCCTGTTCTGACTGTATAAGCCGTAAAGGTACTGTCGACAGCCGTATGGAAGATGGTTTGTACGGTGTACGGCCAAGCCGTACACCGTACCTGTCTGCCTCCCTTTGCAGACCCCGCCGGTATGGCAACCGTATCTGTCGATGGTCGCCGTACAAACCGTCTATTACGGCGACGGTGTGCAGCCCTAGTTAAAGTCAGATATTGATTATCATCATGAGAGTACAATGTATTGTAAGGCACTACAATGTAAGGAACCTGCTGCACTAGCAGGATATCACTGAATGAGAGAATACTGAGATAGCATTAAAAGCAAAATGGGAGCACAATACCATGAGTCCCAGTGCGAGAATAGGAACTTGAGCCCGTATTTTGGTGGTAAGAGCCTCAGCCTGGTAGTGATGTTCTGGCCTGGCTTGGCCCAAAAGTCATGGCTTTGGCCTGAGCCGCGGCTCGAGTAAGGAATTTGCGATTCTGACAAAGTAAGCATGAGCAGGTCGCTGTGAAACCAGGATTCAACCACATGACTCACCTGCGCACGTCAGAACACAGTTTCGACCTGTGCATATGTTTCATGAATGTCAGATTTCGATGATGAATCAAACACATTTGAGCCGTACCACTCAAACTTGCAGTGCACTCTTGACCTAAATGGCCTTTGTGTCTTGCTGCCAATACATCCTGAGCAGCTGAAGGACGTACTGTTGTAAGTGCCATCATTAGAAGGAAGGAGGGACCGGCGATCACACCCCGCCATAAATTTGAGGGACACACCCGTTCGGTCAAGGAAGCTATACATCTGCCAGGTGGAGAACAGATAATGACTTGTTCATGAGACAGCTTGCTGCAGGTATGGAACTTGAAGAGTGGGAAACAGATAGGAGACGACTGGCGGGACGGAGAAATTAACGTGTGGACCATAGCGTTGTCTCCGAATGGGAAGGTGGTCAGTGGGAGCGATGATGGTGGAGTCAGGTTGTGGGAGATCGATGGGGCGCACGAATGAAGCAAGGTCTGCGACAGTATCATGAAACATTTCAAAGTTTCAAACATGTTAAAATTAGACTTGTAACAAGTTAACAAACATACCTGACAGTATGATCTGGACCCGCCATTGAATGGGTGAGGCACAGTGGGTGTGCAAGAAAGAGATGTGGGAGAAGGGAAGCAACATGTTCCGAAGAGGAAGTAGGAACAACGTTCGATGACGTTGACCGAAATAATGACGATGCGCGCCTGTATGCGCATGCATCACAGCAAGGCTATTAAGGCTTGACGATGTCCGGATGTGGTTTTTGCAGCTCAAAGACAAGAGGATGTACAACCGAGAGCGGGCCATGGCCATGATACCATCAGCGGTGGTGAAGTAATGCAAGAGACGAAATCACGTACCACTTTGGAACAGGATCATGCCCAGTGTACCATCAAGACCCAGCCCATAATCCAATATCACACACTGTCTGGGAGTGGGATATTCAGTGGCACCAGTATCGGGTAAACACATGCACCTACCAAAGACTCCCGGCATCCCCATGGCACCATCACAATGAAATCGTGCACTTCATGAAGATAAGACATGTACTGAGGCCACAGTGAGGCATTGGAATAGAAGCAGTGCACATATACTCACCTTTAGGTAACAAATGCGGATACACTATGTGGAGAGATAGTAAGTACGCTGCATGAGAAGCGGTGGACTGAGCTACTAAGTGCCATTACCTTGAACAGAAACTCAGGTCATAAACTATGACCAATAGCCGCAAGGATGGTGGTGGTGGGAAGAGCAGTGGGTAAGTACTTGTTGGGGAGCTGCTCGAGTTCAACTTGTTGGGCAACCCCAACAGTTTGCGCAAAAGTGGCAACAGTGGCAAAGGGTACCAAACAAAGGACTTAGAGAAAATCGAGCGTGCGTAGATCTCATCGACAATGTATTGGATATATCATGTAGATACAAACACATCGCAGACGCACGTCATTGTGATGTATCTATATCAGGTCGGGATGTCGCCGACATGACCTGACAGTGACTTGTCAAGTGCCGTGGCGCACAACAGTCTAAATAGGGTAACATCTTAGTTAAGCAAATTTTGTGATGTGACTCAATAAAATATTATAATGCGTTGTCAGGCAAACACCAAATTGATCAAGACTTTGTCTGATAGTCAGACCTAATAATTGGTTGTTGCTGAATCTCAGGGTGATCCAACTAGCTGAGCGATTGACAATACTTGGTTTGATGGATGGGAAACTTTGCAGATATTTGTGTCGAAAAAGGCAGGCATGCACGTACTAGCTAGTAAGGACATTCAACTCGATAATCATTAACGTCGTATATTACAATCCTCGAGTCTACATACAATGGAAAACTACTTTCAAGCACAACCAGAACCCATGGTAAGTCAATCAGCGAAGTATCACGCTGCCTACTAAATGCTATTAGCCAAGCGCTCAACCGGAACCTGTCGTGCCAGTGATACCAGGACCTCTGATTATAAATGAATCGGCAATCGTACGCACACATAGTATTTGGATGTCATGCTAGACTGACATAGTCTTAGGTGATCTGGGATACCACCATAGCATTAGCAAGATATCGCCTCCAAAACTACCTTTCAATGTTGCCAATCGATCCTGTTCACACTACAATGGAGGAGCGATGCTGGGCAGGCGTCCTTGTCGTGTTGATGCAAGAAAATGCTGTGATTGCAGCAGTTGCAGTGATGCATTTGTCTTACAACTGTAGGCCTGCAAATCCTGATGCATCACATTTTCCAGGTTAATGCATTCCTCCTGCCCTTTGATGCATCCCTCCTGCCCTTTGTGATGCATCCCCCTCACTGATGCATCGCGTTTTATAGTAGGCTCATGCATTCCTCTGTGTCGTGTTTGATGCATCCCTCTCACTGATGTGTCCCATTTTACAGGCTGATGCATTCCCTCTCACTGATGCATCGTGTTTGCTACTAGGCTGATGCATCGCGTCCGCCCTCTTTGATGCATTCTTTGATGCATCCCTCTCACTGATGTGTCCTGTTTTACAGGCTGATGCATCCCTCTCGCTGATGCATTCTTTGATGCATCCCTCTCACTGATGTGTCCCATTTTACAGGCTGATGCATCCCTCTCACTGATGCATTCCGTTTTTCAGGCTGATGCATCGCTTCCGCCCTCTTTGATGCATTCTTTGATGGATCCCTCTCACTGATGCATTCCGTTTTCCAGGCTGATGCATCACTTCTGCCCTCTTTGATGCATTCTTTGATGCATCCCTCTCACTGATGCGTCACGTTTTCTAGGCTGATGCATCCCTCCCGCCCTTTGATGCATCCCTCTCACGAATACGTCGCGTTTGATAGTAGGCTAATGTGTCCCTCCCGCCCTTTGATGCATCTTTCTCACTGATGCATCGCGTTTTCTAGGCTCATACACCCTCCCGCCCTTCAATATGGCGTGTTGCTGGTTGATCCCCTCTCGCCCCAATTCATTCCATTTATATTACGACGTGTCATGTTCAATAGTGTGTTGTTTCATTAATCAATCTATGTTTACAAGGGCCAGTGTAACGTGCTTCAAACGATGACACAAGATTTCGGCATAAGTCAGCCTGACGTTCGGGTCTGCATCGTTGAAATTTGCCAAGTCCACTTAGCCTTGAAGCCCGAAGTCTTGAACAATTATAATACAAGTCAAACATGCTATATTACTATATGACAAAAAATTATAAGATCTCATTGTATATGTCAAGGAACCAATGAACATCTTAAGCGCAAGAAGACACATTACATTCATATTGTGAATGGAGTACAAGATAAAGGTGTTATCAAGATGCTAGGTAACATTATGAGATAAATGGCATAGGGTCCGAGGATAATCAATCCTTGGTTTGCTTTTTCCTGATGGACGTGTCAGTATTACTGTATGTGCAAAAGTAAGAGTAAGAACAGTACATACTTGGGAGTGCCAGGGACTTCATTCTGTGCAGATCGTTTCAATGAGAGCACTGCTTCTGTATCCTGGCCAGCATTTTCCTTTCCAGCCAAGAATGAAACACTGTCAGTGCCAATCGCATCTGCAGCCTCATTGCGCCTAGACTTTTTTGGCACACATTTGATTCGTACTGTGGAGTCGATGTTGACGGGAGACACCACCGGCTCTGACTGACTTTGACCACTTATGGCGCCTCCAGTGACATTGGTCCCAGGAATGGGAACAAGGAAGGGTGCATTTGTTGAAATGCTGACCTTGGGATTAGGAACAGGATTTGTGGTGGCCGCTTTACCTTTTCTCTTCTTAGTAGTAGGTACAGCGGATGCAAACTCCGTAATTGTGTCGGCTGCAACCAAGGGTTTGGAGACGCTGGTCTTAGACTTGGCATTGGAATACTTCTTTGCAGGTTTTGGCTCCATGCTAGCCTTCGTGCTAGGAGGGCGAGAAGTTTCTAGAGCTGGAGCAAGAGAAGGCGCAGTAGGCAAAGGGACGGGAAGTGAGTCAACAGGTGAAGGCAGCATGGGAAGGGAGGCTCCAATGGTCTTAGCAGGAACAGGTGACGGCATAATAGGAAGTGAGTCGTCATTGATTTCAGCCGTGCTACTGCGCTCTGCAGAGGTGGGGGACAGAAGACCTAATGACAGTGGCCACCTGCCTTGAGGAGCAGGAAATCCTGTGTCAAAGAAGTTCCAGTTTGGGACCTGAAACCCCTCAGCAAACGAAAAGTTGGGGGTGATGTCAGCCTGTGAGAATGAATTGGAAGGCTCGACGCTGAAGCCAGGGTAGTTGCCCGTCTGCATCGGGAGTGACAATCCTTGCTGAAATGATGCATTGGTGTGAGGAAGGGCGGTCTGGAAGGATGCATGAGAGAGTGATGCAGTTGCATGAGCGTGGGCATGGTACTGAGCCTGTGAGTCTGAGTTATAGGCAAGGTGGGCTTGCGTCCCATACGTGGCCTGTGTGTTATAGGCTGGAGGAGCCTGCATACTGTATGGCAGCTCAGTCTGTGTCCCATGCATGGTCGTCTGCATGCCGTTCCCATGATGCGTGTCATTCTAAAGTATCAATTAATCAAGATATCAAAATTAGATAGCGCAAAGTGTACTTACTGCATGATGCAAGCCAGGCGCAACTGATCCATCAACTAATGGATCCAATGCACCAGGAATCGAAAGGACAACTGTTCCTGTCGTAGGGCTGGCTGATGCATCAGTGAATGACACACCAGGAATCGGAAGGAAGGCCGCCGCTTTGATGCATTAGACCAATGCAAGAACATATAAAGACTGGACCACTCACCATTGCCAGAGTTCCCCATCCCCATCCCAGCCATCTCACCCCGAGAATCCTCCTCTACCAACTTTTTGTTCTCCCCCTCAGGCTCGCCTTCATCACTCTCCTCGGCCATCTTGCTCTTGCTGTTGTCGCCTGCACTAGGTTTGCGCTTGTTTGCAGCTGGAATGTGCACTTGGTGAGTGGCCCCAAAACAAGCGCAACCAAACTTACAAAAGATCTGTTCAGCATACTGTTGAAAGGCCTCTAGGAAGGCTCTGTCAGCTGTCTCATACAACGCAGGAAATGATTTTCCTTTGGGTGTTTCCAAAGGATGACAACTTCTGATCGTGAGTCACTGTGAATCTAGAGTAATCCATACCACTCACGATAAAGTCGTCATGTCCCAATTATTCCTTGGATCGGGCCCAGCAAACATGAATGACACAAGGAACTGAGTCTTATGCTTCACAAGTTGTGCGAAGCGACGGCAAATCACAGGTAAGTCATCAATACCTCTGCAGATGGTGTTGGCCTATCTGAATAAAACCTCTAGAATAAAATGAAACATACTGTGTGATAAACTCTGTGTTACAGGGATCTGTAACACCTACTAGAGCCCCAGCTCTCCCTACACCTGCCCCCGCTCTGCTAGACTCCCCGCGCGGCGGTGCGCCGCCTGACGCTATGACCCCGCCTCAAGGCGCTATGACCCCGCCTGATGCTATGACCCCGCCCCTGGCCTAGACGGCCTTGTACCTGGTCCATGGAGGCAGTACGCCTCATGGACACCCTAGATCAGCGCATGTATACAGCATGTCGCTTCATGAAGATCCGGAGCGCCTTGGCGCCTCATGTATGAAGACCCGGAGCGCTTCCACGCGCCTCCTGTTGATTGCGCAGCTGCACTTGGCGCTGCATGTATGATCAGAGGTTAAGCCTCATGTACTTTATCTAACCTCATGTCTGGTTATCTTAGATGTACGATATACTATAGATTACAGACTGAGCTTGAACACCTACATACACTATGTATAAGTAGGCACATTGTTGTAGATTGAACTTCACTTTAATCTACTAGGTTCTACCAAGAACTTGCTCATCTTAGCTTAACCGCTTCCTTGTGTGAGACCGCACTTCAGAGTCGCTCCCATACGCCTCTGCACGTATCCGCTAGCCCTGCATCTCGACGAGCGCCGCCTTACCGAGATCGCCGGAGGAATCCTTGACGTTCCGTCAAGGCCAGACCACGCTCAGCTTCAGTAGACTCACTCGAGTCGTCGCTGAGAAGACCTATCCTAGTTCGCACACGCCGACCTACAGTCGACGTAACACTCTGCATCCGTCTCACCATTGTCGCTATCATCATCATCAAGAGCATGAGTCCCGCGTTTGGTGTTCTTGTGAGCTTTCAGCCGTTCCTCGTACTTCGCGCGAATCTCAGCCTTAACATTGTCAGACTCGTCATCCAGCAACTCCTTCGAGAACTTTCGACCGAGTGCAACGTGCTTGCCAGAACTTGCCACATTGCTGGCTTCTGCCTCAGCCTCGACTAATGGCTTAATTCATTCATCGTAATACATTTCCGAATAGATCTCAGCCTCGGACTTCGCACATTTCTTCGGATGCAAGGCTTCGTCAAAAACAGTACTTTTTTTTTCAGGCTGCGGTTTTTTCTAGAACCATTTGTGCGCCAGTGAAACCATGTCTGAAGTTGCTGGGTGAGGAATACTGGTCAGTGCTGCGCTATTGTACTATATCCCAAAATACACTTACCACCTTACATGCTTCCTTTGCCACCTCAACAGCGGCAGCTTGCTCCGGAGAAAGCAAATTCTCGGATATGCCAGGAAAGAGGACTGCGTGTTCTGGATACTTTCCGAATCATCCATAATTGAGTGTTGGCCAGAAGTCAGTATAGTCCCCGTCTTTCGCACACTCCAGATATGCTGGAAAACGTTCGTGAAGCCAGAGTGTCTGCTCTTTTGATGCCCATGGGGGTGCCGGCATCTGTAATCACCCATCAGTCACATGTGAGTCATTTGGCCAAAATTTTCGATGTCGTACTGTTAATAATATAAGGTCTGAGCGCAAATGTACAGCGTTACAAAGCTTTAGGCAAGTGTCCACTTGAATGATGTTGTAGAAGTCTTATGTATCCTGCAGCTGTACGTTCATCATCACACGCACAGACCATTTTTTTTTTCATTTGTTACCTTGGAAGGCCAGAATTGAGTGTGGAGGATCCAGTCCAGGCAACTTCATTTAGAGCTAGCTATGTTTCAAATGGTACCATATGACTTATGCTTCTGTGAGCGTTGGTGGCATCTCTGTTTCTAAGCGTGCTTTCCCAGATTCTCCAGCCAAATCACTATGTTTCAAATGGTACCGTATGACTTATGCTTCTTCGAGCATTGGTGGCATCTCTATTTCTAAGCGTGCTTTCCCAGATTCTCCAGCCAAATCAACCTCCAACTGCAAGACTGCCTGCCGCGCGTCTGGAGATCCCATTGGAAATGGTACATATGGGATCCAAGCCGAGGAGAGAGTTCGCTTATATTCGAGCCATGTCTTAATGCGCTATCATAGCAACTCAGCTTGTAGGTAGTAGTGTAATTGTGAAACACGTACCATTTTGCAATAATCTTCAGCCTTGGATAATGTGTGATGCTGCTCGTCAGTCAGAACCTGAGACTCAGGTATGTCAGCGAGTAAGGCCTGACGCTGCGGCCAACATGCAAAAAACACCTCAAACAACAATGGCCAGAAGAGCAAAAGGTCGTTATCTTCGTAGCACCATGAGTACATGGCAACCTGGTCTTCCATCCATTTGAGTTGTTCACTTGTCCAATATGGATCTGATTCCGGTGGCATGTCTGTCCTGACTGTCAAAGCATGAACATTAATTCGACCAATCACGTACCTGAATATTTCGGCAGTGAACTTGAGTATATACTTACACATAACCGCTGACGCTCAAATAATAAGGTTTTGAACTCCGTGGCGGAGTATGTCTCTTCAGCTGGGCAGCCGCACAATATAGTAGTATAGTAGTTAAAGTTGCCTGAGTTGAAACCATTCTTACTAATTAGAACAATTTCAACTCGGGCTGCATAAATGTTTTTGGCCACAAACGAACTATTTATCCATAAATCTCGTGTAAAATTCTGTAGACTGCAATGTGGAGAACACATTCTGCTCAATCTCAAGGTCAAATCATTGACCAAATATACCTGTGGTATTTCTGAACATGCTGGAACATAACAATATTGGCCGATTGGTCACTGGCTATGTGACGGAATGATATATTGTAAATCTCGTGTAAATACTAGACTCACCTAAGCTCACATTGTATAAGCATAACTCACTGCACTTACTCAGCCTCAATATGACTCGTCCGCGATTGTACAGTACCCCTCAAGAGAAATTGGAAGCAGCTCGTCGCTACCGCAAAACATATTATGAAAGATCAGTCAGTGCACAATTGGTGGTGCATATTCAATCTCATGTTTGGCCAATGTTCAGGAATCATGCTATTATCAGTTCAAAGCACAAACAAAAGTATCGAGCACGACAGTGGCAAGTTAACATTCATTTTCTCAACCAGTTGTACAATACTAACATGATCACATTTTACTACTATGTAGTGCAAATGCAGTCCCTCAAGAAACATCTCGCTCGATGTATTGTAAATGACAAGTCACTGTATCATCCGACAGTAGTGGTCGGTGAGTCCCACAAGGGCGTCTCATCTCTTCAAAATACTAACAATCACCTTTCCGAAGCAGGAAGAGTAGTAAGATCGCAGATGTAGAAGCTACCCTGACCTGCCTCGTAAACGGCTCCTCTACCAAGCTCCTGGATCAGTTAGTCCAGGATTGTTGAATCGAAGACACCACAGCCATTGGCCATTGGATTCAGTCCATTGAGACTTTGCTCATGGATGTCGATGCACTCAGACAACGTGTTCAGGAGTATCATTGCACCACTCTCCAAAGCCGTGGTGTTGGGAAGGAGTTGTCTCAGGTGGAGCTCACAGCTGGAAGGGTTGCCAGCTTCACAAAAGCTTTGGAGGACATCCTCATGCATGCTATGGTCGACCCGCATACCTTATTTGATCATCATGCATGAGGCGACCTACTGTATCAGAACTCTCCCGATATCACCGCATTGTAGTCTTGAATAGCATTCTGATGTCTTGATTGAATATGTTTCACAACGAAGTTCTTGCGGTGATTCACCAAGCGATTAAAGGTACTGTGCCAACAACCCAAGAGATTCTCATTGCATGCTACTAGTCAGGTAATACATTGTATATACAAGGCACAAGTAATTATACTGCATTTGAGAGTTGCACGTTGTCCATTCAAGGCAGCAATTGTGCTTCTTCGAGGTCGATTGCATCAAGCATGCGAAGGATGCTGTCGGTCCAGGACTTTGCACGAGTGTAAGACAAGCAACTAACACCGAGCACATGGGGAGAAGTGCGTGTCCTAATAGAGTGTCAGATAACGAACTATAATCAGAGAAGAAACACACCATGTATTAAAAATGCCAACACAGCGACCACGGGTTATGATGTAGAATGGGCCACTAGCTTCTGGGCTTGGAATGTCAAAGGTGAAGCCCTCGTATTGTTGCTGAAAATGTTCCTCGCCATTGACAATGACTCTGGTCGTTGTGAGGCTAGGTATGTCCCGATTGTAGCCATGTGGGGGAGCATGATCAATGTGTGTGGCTGCTTGAGTGCGAGGAGGGGCGAGTGGCACAGTCTGAGCTGTGGGAGAGACGGGGGAGAGAGTCTGGGCAGCAGGAGCAATGAAGGGCAGAGTTTGGGTAGCACGAGCAATGGGAGGTAGAATCTGTTACAGGCATCCATAACACCTACAGGAGCCCCAGCTCTGCCTACGCCAGCCTCCGCTCTGCTAGACTCCCAACATGGCGGAACACCGCCTGCACTTAGAAAGACAGCGGCATGGACCGCTGTGACACCGCCCCTGGCGCTGTGACACGCCCCTGGCCTAGACGGCCTTGTACCTGATCCATGGAGGCTGTACGCCTCATGGTCACCCTAGATCAGCGCATGTATACAGCATGTCGCTTCATGAAGATCTGGAGCGCCCTTGGCGCCTCATGTACTTATGTGCAGTCGCACTTGGCGCTGCATGCTTGATCAGAGGTTAAGCCTCATGTACCTTATCTGAACCTCATGTCTTGTTATCATAGATCCTAGATATACTATAGATTACAGACTGAGCGTGAACACTTACATGTAGCACATATAAGTAGACAGATTATTGTACTTAGACTTTACTTTAATCTACTAGGTTCATCCCTGAAACTTGTTCAACCAAGCCTCCCAGCTTAGTTGCCTAAGACCGCACTTCTAAGTTGCTCCCCACTTCTTAGCCGTATCCGCTAGCCCTGTATCTCGACGAGCACCATCTTACCGAGATCACCAGAGGAACCCTTGACGTTCCGTCAAGCCGAGAACCACCCTCAGCTTCAGTAGGCTCACTCGAGCCGTCGCTGAGAAGACCTATCCTAGTTCGCACACGCCGACCAACGGTCAGCGTAACAGAATCTGAGTAGCAGGAATAATGGGAGGTACAGTCTGGGCAGCAGGAGTATCATGGGCAGGGGCACCAGAGCTCTCTAACCCAGTGCTGTCGACGATGACCTGTATAAGATTGTGAGCATCATTGGCAGAAAGCGTCAGAGAGGCTAGAAGGTGCAAAACGGCATCTGAAAACCATGAGTAAGTTAGAGACGGTCAATTAACCAAGAAAATAGGCACCAAGGACAACATGACTATCACCGTTCAAAACACTGTGGGACACCATTGTTGTGAAAGAAATTTAGGACCTCAAGCCTTTACTCACCTGGCTGGATGATGATCTTTTATGCATCTTTGCATCTTGAATGATGCATCAGTGTTGGACTCAGAACTGAATGAATGAGGATCAGGAAAGGAACGTGATTCCCGACTGATTCACAAACGTACCATTCTCTACCAAATTGTGCGTGTGTGGGAAATTCCTCCCATGGGAAACCGAGAGACCAAGCAGCAGTGGTACTACAAATAAAACTGGGTGGGGTATGCATCTTGAATATTGAATGATGGCATCAGACTGTGTCGGACTCAGTAAATGAATGAGGATAATGTGATTACATAATCAAGTGGCTCTTCAATATATCATTGCATCAATACCGTGAATAGGCAGTACATCTGGCATCACCAATCGCCGATGCTTTTCCAATTCAAAGATTTCTGGTTCACAAATGGACAGAGTATCACTGATGGCACTCAGAAAATCAGGTAAGTCGAAGATCACTCTGTATTTATTGAATTATGATTATTTGTAGCTATACTGACAACTCTGAGATCAGATCGCTGGGTGTATACTTCCTGCCAGTACTAGTCTGTTTTGTGAGCATGAGCAGCGCCTCTGCTTCATCATCTGCGGGGCCCTCGTCCTCAGCCCCGGCACAGGTCATACACTGCACACAAGAGCTTCACCGGTCCTTACAAGCCTCAGGAAGGAAACGGAAGAAGAAACCAACGCTACATTCATATGCACGGAATTCAAAACAGCCGGCTCAGCAAAGACAGCACACCAATTATCACGTTTACAAGGATGGCTCAATCAGCTATACACGCACTTACATCGAACCTCCCAAGAATGCGCAGCAATCCCATGTGCAGGAGCCTTCAACAAATACCATGTGTTACGGCACACTAATTCTCTTCGCTTCTCCTTTGTTACCGGACAATGGTACTTAAACACAGCTGTTGATGAGCGACCAATTACTTTCCAGACTCTTACTCACATCATCGCCAAGCTGACTTTCCGTACTAGTAACCATCACTATGTTTAGCCAATCATCTCTCATCAAAGCGGGCTGTCCGCACCATGGTTACTATCTCTTATCTCTTATCTCTTATCTCTTATCATCTACCAAGCGGGCTGTCCACCTTCTATCTTGATACGCATTTACAAGCTCCGCTTGAACTCTTGCTATATAGATACGTAGTGTACCACATGTAGTTCTTCACTTTAATCTACTGGGTTTTACCTGGAACTAGTCCTTTAGCAAGGTCTCCAACCTTGCTATCTAAGAACCATCATTCTAAGGAAGTCGCCGATACTTGCCTTAGCCAGAAACCTTTGACCTCTCATTCGAGAGAAGAACCACGTCTGTCTCGCCGAATCTCAGTCCACTCGGACTAAGACAGCTCGACATACCCCAGTCGTAACACCATGCCAGATCCTTTCAACGATTATGGTCCCTCAGACATCGATGTTGCACCTTCGTTGGATGAGGTCCAACCTCACAAAAGACGACGCACTGCTGGGGTAAGTGTCATGGTCAGATCACTCCCTCAATTACTGACACAATCTAGGATCATCCACTACTCATGTGGTTAGAGCATCGTGCTTTCTTCCTGGAGGAAATGTTATGCCTTGAGGGCAGAGGGGAGCTCCGTGAAGTGCCTTGTTCCAGTTGTGGCGATTCTTGCCCTCTGTATCGATGCCAAGACTGCTTTGGAGTTGATCTCCGCTGTTTGTCTTGCATCACGGCCGCTCATCAACAACATCCACTGCACATGTTGCAGGTCAGTATCATATATATTTTGCTATACAATTACTGACTCAATTCTGTAGAAATGGAACGGGGATTATTTCGAACGCGTGACTCTCAAGAACCTTGGCCTCCGAATTCAGCTGGGCCATGCGGTCCACGAAAAATGCCCAAACCCCTGTCGGGCCTTCAATGATGACTTCGTTGTCATCGATTCCTGTGGTATCCATGAGGTCTTACTCGATTTCTGTAACTGTGCGGGGGCAAAATCACACGTACAGCAACTACTTCGTATGTCCTGGTTTCCCTCAACAACAGCCGACCCCAAAATGGCAGCAACCTTTCGCGTTTTGGACGAATTTCACCTGTTGTCTTTCAAGTCAAAGGTATCTGCTTACAAGTTCTATAGTGCTCTTATGCGGGGTACTGATAACACTGGCTTGACACCTGTTAAGGTTTGTAATTGATTATTAAGTACTTGCGTGGACTTATTTGATTTTTCAGGACCGATACGAAGCTTCCATGAGGATGATCCGTGAATGGCGGCATCTCACGATGCTCAAACATTTTGGGAGAGGGCATGATCCTAAGGGAGTAGAAGCCACGGGAGAAGGAGAGTGTGCGGTCTTGTGCCCGGCTTGCACGCACCTGGGTAAGAATCTGCCTGACAACTGGGAGAATGCTCCCCATGCAAAACGGTGAGTTGGAAACACTGTCATCAGTCGTTGATTGAAGTTTGAATTAGTTGGTTATATGCATTATTCATTGCCATCGATGCGAACTTCCGTCTCAAATGAAAAGTTGTGTCAAATAATACTATGGACCCGGGATTAAGTCGCGGATGGGCGTACTTCGTAGAGGAAGGTGCGTACAAGCAATTCCTCGGAGATAAAATTGATGTCCTCCAAGAGGTGAGGTCGCCTTCACTCTGCACTCGTCCCTCATTGATTCCCTCTAGAAATCTACATGCTCCAGCCATAACGCCATCAATATGGCTGATACAAAGGCTAATCGAGGCCTAGCAGCTACTGGGCTTGGTACTATCGACTGTGCACGTCACAACATGAAGCAGCCGAATGCTGTTGGAGACCTTCAAAAGGGAGAGAAGTGATTCTACTCAATAATCATCATTTACGTGCACTGATAGGTACTCACCGGCAGATACATCAATATGGACTACCTTTTTTTTCGACGCTTCATCACACCTCCCTAGCAACTCTCAACATTTCATACGATATTGCCTGTCAATGGCACAAAAAACTCTGGCAGCATATGAGTGTGTTTCCTCTTTCAATGCACTTCAATTTTGTGAAGAAGGCTATCTCCTTCTTCATCCCGAAATTTCACCTCCCTGCCCACATTGAGAAATGTCAGACAATGTTCTCATTTAACTTCAAGCGTGGTGTTGGTCAAACGGATGGAGAAGCTCCAGAGCGCGGGTGGGCGAACATCAATCCTGTCGCATCCAGTACGAAGGAAATGGGACCCGGTGCAAGACATGATACATTAGACGATTTTTTTGGAGATTGGAACTGGAAGAAAGTTGTGAGTCTTGGTGCGTATATATGTTTTATCGTGGTGCAAGTCTCATCTGCTTGACTATGTACTACAATGCTATGTAAAATGAAGGAGGCCTTACCTGAGTGCGCGAATCAGCAAGCTGCACTTGACGACTTGGAAGAAGGACTGAAGGATGAGTACGGTGATGTTCTGAATCAATGGAGGTCGCAGGTGAAAGCCTGGGAGGATGACCAGTCTCAGTCCAACCCTTTTGAGTGAAACACAGACGGTTCATTTGCTCATTATTCGAAGTGATGCATGTGATGCTAAGTGACTCATTTGTCATAATCACAGTCGTTATGTTGGCTTCTGTTTGGTTAGCACTCACAAAGGAAGAGGAAATAGATATTCGGAGTGGAGCTTGCCTTGCCTTGCACGAGGATTGTTCCCCCAGTGTGTTGATTAGCTCGGGACTGGAGCTCAAGGAGCAACAGTTTGTTTTCTCAATTCCTCGCATGTGACATCACTAAACTTCTCCCAGACGACGCTTGAGAGCTGACAAAAGCGGGCATGGTATACACATCACCGATAATCAACAAGGGAAGTTGCTCGAGCGGAGCAATGCATTACAACGTAGGATTGACGCCTGGTCAAAAATACAAGAGCTATATATGCCGAACATTGCTGCCATGCATCTCTTGGACAAATCAACCTCCACCAATGCCAACTCTATCCCTACTGCAGAAAATTTCAAACTGTGGCTACCATCTCAGATTGGCAGGTTGGCGCCTTGTGATGAACGGCTTCAGAGGATGGAATGGAGATTGAGATATGCTCAAGGCCACAATACCCTCCGCTCCTTACGCTCCAACCTCTGCGCACAGACTGCTGTCCTCAGGTACAAGGACCGGAACCTTTGAGGACAAGGAGCCAATACTCGAGCACGCAATACGCTGAATATCATCAATGCGAGGATTGATGCTGCTGCTAGCAGATACGAAGGTGCACACAAGGCTCTCGTGATTCTCGGTGGACTCCTGAATGAGTCGGGCTGGCAGTCGTCGCTGCGTCCTCTAAATCATCAGGATATTCGCTCTATGTCTGACCTTCTGTGGGGTGAATCGGAGGGCAGACGAAAATTGTCGTGGATATGGAATATGCGTGGCGCTGCGGGCAGTGAAAAGGATGATAACAGTGCTTTAGAAGGTAAGCGTGATACCACAAAATGCTTCTCTTACTGACAGTGCAACAGATATGAGAATTGAGTGGTGTAAGGCAAGGGCACGTGCAATGTGCTGGGGGGAAGAAGTAGAGCTGCTGCAAGAAGAAATGCAGCGTATATTATCATTTCTGAGGTGGGAAGCAGGGGGCTGGGACAAAAGGCGAGAGGATGCTATACCAGCCAATGCAGAACACAAAGATGGCTGTGTGGCATACACAAAACGTCAGGCTGACTTACGCCGAAATCTCACGTCATCATTTGAAGCTCGTTGGGCAGAGACACTGGCCCTTGTAAACATAGATTGATTAATGATACAACACACTATTGAACATGACACGTCATAATATGAACGGAATGAATCAGGGCGGGAGGGGATCAACCAGCAATGCGCCATATTGAAGGGCGGGAGGATGTATGAGCCTAGAAAACGCGATGCATCAGTGAGAAGGATGCATCAAAGGGCGGGAGGGATGCATGAACCTATAAAATGCGAAGCATCAGTGAGAAGGATGCATCAAAGGGCAGGAGGGATGCATTAGCCTAGAAAATGCGATGCATCAGTGAGAAAGATGCATCAAAGGGCGAGAGGGATGCATTAACCTAGAAAACGCGAAGCATCAGTGAGAAGGATGCATCAAATGGGAGGAGGGATGCATTAATCTAGAAAACGCGATGCATCAATGAGAAGGATGCATTAGCCTAGAAACATAGGGGAGGAAAGAGCGCTACAACTGTAGGGAAAATGCATCACAGGTACACTACAATCACAGCAAATAATGCATTACAATGACATGAACCTGTGTGCTGGGTTACGTTGTTGGCACTTAAAAAGGAGCAAGAGTTGCAGGAGAGTTTCAGGGAGCTAGAAAAAGCTTGGCGTGAGCTCAATGAAACAAAGAAGGTGTTAGGGATTGAAAGGAATTAGCGGCTGGATGAAGTTGAGAGGGTTTGGGGGATCGAAAGGAATCGGCAGGAGCATATATAGTCAGGAGGTGTCATTGACAAGAGGAACACTGAGCTTGATATATGTATTCTCAAGAACCTGCAGGAACATAGTAGGCCACAGGCAGGGAATTTGAACGAGAAATTTGCTCATGGAACCACAAAAAACGAGCCGTGCCACTAAGTTGCTGTATGTATGTCATTGGATTCAACGTAAAGTGTCAACAAAATGGAGATGGTGGGCATTACCTGCCAGTCGAGGCACAGGGACAATAGACTGAGGCCCTCATTCCATTGGAACCACCAAACACGTGAGACACAGCAGCATTGTTAGGAACGGCGAGGCAGAATATTGAGATACCGGTGAGCAGGGGGAATATCCATTCTGGAAAAAGCTCCCATATAAAGATTCTGAGTTTAAGATGATTGAAAATTAAAGATTAAATTATGATTTATCAATCAAGTTTAAATGCACGCAGTAAAGACTAAATAGAACACCTTGAGCTTTTGGCGTGCTGCAATACCATTGTGATAGAAAGCGTCGAGCATGGAGAGCAATGGGAGCACGCTAGGATACAACATTTTCGACGGATAGAGGAGGATCCTTGAGCCAAAGTGTCATGAGCTGAGATTCTAAGTATAACTACTGTCAGAAGCAAAAATACCTTGCATCAGACCGCCGATCCCATAGCTGTGGTTTGCGGCTTTAGCGATGGGTGGAGTAAGGAATACGCCAGCACAACGCACCCGAGCAGTTGAGAAGAGAACAACAAAAATATTGATGAAACCGCATTCGGCGTGATGTTATAATACAAACTGATAACTCATCAGTCACTACTGACAGAAAATTTGGACTGCGAACCCACCATTGGACAGCAAGAACTTCTGTAGCCAATGCAGAGTTCGCGGCTGCACTGGACATGATGATAATGAACACATTCTCCTTCTTATTGAAGGGTCCCTGATATTCATAAATATGCATGAACTTCAGGGTCAGGGGCTATGCGGAAGACTCGGACGTACTGGATTCAGGTATCGGAGCAGTCCGTAGTGTGGAATGGATGTATCCATTGCAAGGCCAATCCCATAGGATATGATGCCAAGGAACATTAGAGATACACTGACAGTTTGCTGGAGTGTCCACATGAATGAGCCCTCCGACTTGATGTTCGATAAAGAACTCTCACAGGTTTAAAGTAATAGATTTGAGCTAGGGGTGCAAGTGAGTAGGAGCCTCGACTGAAAGATCTCGACTGCTTTACCGAGGGATCCATTAAAGGCGGAAAGGCCAAGGCCGATGAAGAAAGCCCGAAAGGTCCAGGGGTTCAGACTAGGATCGTCGTCCACGGAAATGACGTGAGTTGCAATATCTCGCTCGTTCTGAAGAACAGCAATGTCATCAGTGTCTTCTCCAGTAGAGGTCTCGATATCCCCATTGATGCAGTAAGATTTCGATTTCTCCTTCACGTCCATGGATTTCTCGTCATTGAGACTAGAAATTCTTTCCATAGCAGCCATGACTAGAGGGAGGGTATGATGTGCCAAGGCAGATCAAGGTAGAATAGCTGATATTTATCGATATGCACCAAGCATGCCTCAAACATAGTGAGGAACAGACCAATGGGCCGAGAGAGAACTGAGAAAGAACCAAAAGATAGATAGATAGATGTCCTATTCTTGAGATGTAACAGGCACAGAAACTTGAAATGATACATGCCTGTGGCTGCGGTAGATGAACATGTCGTGGTCTACGAAACTAAGCTGTCGAGTCAGAGGTGCTTCATTAGACCAGAGGTAAGAAATGCACCAATTGATGTAATAAAACCTCCAGTCAGACTTATCCTGAGCACATTGGGAAACGCTGCTGCCATCCAAACGTCGCAAGCCTTGAGCAAATTGCGGGATGAGATGGCAACATCTAAGGACGTCATCAGGGCTTACAAACCCAAACGTGTCCGGTTCTGCCATGGGAGGGAAGTAAACACAATCTAAAGATGTGCAATGGCTCGAGCCTTCATCGATATCTACGTATTGATACCAGCGCACCCATAGGAAGTCAATTTGTTGCGAGTGATAGTCAATCATGCCAGGACCGATATAAGTGACATTGACGTGATAAATGCCAAGTACGCGAGCATATAAGTAAGGATGTTGTTTGACAACTGGGCCCTCACTGGTTTGGAGAAGCATGATATTGCAATGTGATGTCGATGGATTGATCACGTCCTGCGCCTGATGGACATCGTACGTCATGTAGTTAAGACGCAACAAGTTATGTCTGTACATGCGATCAGCCTTTATAAAAATGCGGCCTTCTGAGTCTGAGATTGTTGCAGAAGCTCCTGGTACTGTAACAGCAGTGGAACTGTTGGTATGCGAAGAGCATTTTCCCTTGTTAAGATCTGCTTCATCTTAGCCAGGAGAAAGGATTGAAGCTTGAGTGAAAAGTCCTGTTATTCAGAATCAGCATTGTGTTGCATTCAAGTTGTCTTCATAATTGGGTTGAATTCACTTTGATTGCAGGATCGCCCAGGGGCCTTTGAAGGAATAGCGGAACATTATCGTGATAATTTTGAGATTTCCTGATGTGGAAGCGAGCATCTGGCGATGTAGCAACTTCTTCGTCGATCACCGTACCATATGGCGACTGCCTGTCATGAATGCGATTTATATGGGCCTCACGCCGTTTGATGCTGGCGATCTGTTTGACGAATTCTTTTCGGTCTGTTCGATGATACCTTGCCTTCGAGGTATGGTGTTCTAGCTCTCCCTATAATACACAAGAAATTGTTTACATGACTGACAGTGCGATCATGGTGGTTCGACTTACTGGTTCAGTGCTATACAAGTCTGTTGTGCCAAATTTGCATATCGAGGTGGAATAATCGCCAATGGCATGTAACTTGTACGTTTGAAGGTTTAAAAGTCTTTGTTCGCCGAGACGTCTGATTTGTCAGTGTCATGGTCCTTGTCTCTCCATTGTTAACAATGTGACGTAACTGCCAGTGCTGGCGATGTTCTGCTTCCCACTTTAGTTCCTGGATATTGAATGCTACACAGGTATGTTTCTGAAAATGACGAAGCTGCTTTCCGAGTGTAACAGTGGCAGTGTCGAGGAGGTCAAGGGTTTCGTCGGTGTGCATGCGCAGTTTTGC
This sequence comes from Suillus discolor, assembly GCF_016758755.1. Lineage (NCBI taxonomy): Eukaryota > Fungi > Basidiomycota > Agaricomycetes > Boletales > Suillaceae > Suillus > Suillus discolor. The sequence continues at coordinate 858 of NW_024541470.1, read as the reverse complement.
AAGAGCATGCCAGTGTGCACAAGTACAAAGCAGGGTTAAAATATTTATATTGTGCAGCTCTGGAAGGAGGGCATCAAATACGGGGATGGCGCACTGATTGTTACAGGGATCTGTAACACCTACTAGAGCCCCAGCTCTCCCTACGCCTGCCCCCGCTCTGCTAGACTCCCCGCGCGGCGGTGCGCCGCCTGCGCCTAGAAAGACAGCGGTCTGGACCGCTATGACCCCGCCCCCTGGCGCTATGACCCCGCCCTGGCACTATGACCCCACCCCTGGCCTAGACGGCCTTGTACCTGATCCATGGAGGCTGTACGCCTCATGGTCACCCTAGATCAGCGCATGTATACCACATGTCGCTTCATGAAGATCCGGAGCGCGCTTGGCGCTTCCTGTACCTATGCGCAGCTGCCCTTGGCGCAGCATGCTTGATCAGAGGTTAAGCCTCATGTATCTTATCTGAACCTCATGTCTTGCTATCATAGATTTACGATATACTATTGATTACAGACTGAGCTAGAATACTTGTAGTACTTCCCTATAAGTAGACACAGATTATTGTACTTAGACTTTACTTTAATCTACCAGGTTCATCCCCAGAACTTGCTCATCTAAGCCTACCAGCTTCCTTGTGTGAGACCGCACTTCTAAGTCGCCCCCATACGACTTAGCACGTATCCACTAGCCCTGCATCTCGACGAGCGCCGTCTTACTGAGATCGCCGGAGGAATCCTTGACGTTCCGTCAAGGCTAGACCACGCTCAGCTTCAGTAGACTCACTCGAGTCGTCGCTGAGAAGACCCATCCTAGTTCGCACACGTCGACCAACAGTCGACGTAACACTGATTAGATAGACATGGT
>NW_024541469.1:0-29347 GCF_016758755.1 Suillus discolor | reverse complement strand
CTACCATGATTTGCTCGGAGGCCCTATGCTCTATGCATCAGCGTCGTGTTATTTAATCCAAAAATGGTTACAAACCTGGAAGTGCCGTCGTGCCGGCCTTAAGATGTTCGGTGCTAGTGCTTTGCCCGCAAGGCACTGGCAATACTTATGATCAGTACAGCCATACTAGTAAGTCCGCATCAGTCAACTGTTGTGCACCGAGTCTGAGTGCCGAGTTCCCTCGTACCTTTGACAAGAATACGAGGAACGACTACTATCTCTGAGTTGCAACCCACGCACTTCATTTAGGTGACCCCTCGCCGAGCTGATGTTTAAAAGGACCCAACTACCAATCTCATCTGGTATACAACAACGCATTTTAGCCCGTGAGACTTAGCCAACGGTATCATTCAATACCATGATCCTGCCTAGCATCAGCTTCCACATCTTACTCTTGTCTGTGGCCTTTGCGCGAATCCCAGCAGCAGTCGCCACTAGTGGCTCGGCATGTCGCAGGACCGGTGACGATGTGGATGGTATAGACTGTGAGTAGATTCCGGCGATGGTGTGGGACTCGACTGATGAATTTGAACCTCTAGCAAAAGAAGGAGCGAGTTGCTTTTAAAGCCTCAATGCAGCGGAAGGTTAAAAGTTGATGTAAAGAATAATGGAACAGCAGCCGGAACGGTCATCATTCTGTATTTGATTACTATACAGTGACAGTAGCCTTCAACAACAAATTATTTCGCCAGTTTACGGAAACTGTTGCTCTACGGCCTATCCTGCGACTATGTACGACCTAAGGAAAATAGGTAAGTATGGTACGAATAGCCGATAAAGTTTGTTTTGAAGTGTTGATGTTTTCTGGCTTGCGCAAGTCGTAGAATGGTTTTACCGCTATCTTGATAGGAGGAACTACTCGAACAGCCGCTCCTTCAAGCTCATCGTTGACTGTTTCGATCGAACTACTTCATTATGGCAGCAACTGCATTAAACAATTGTCAGGTTATTTTCAAAGTTGACCCGAAAGTGACGGCATGTCTTTGCTCGGAGGTGCTATGCATCAGCATTGTGATGTTGGATCCCAAAACAGTAAAACCCTGTAGGTGCCGTCATCCCGGCCTTCAAGCTTCAGATATGGGTCAGTACTAGTACTTTGAAACCTTTACCGCCAGGCAATACTTACGATTAATAGAGCCATGGTAAGTAGTAAGTCTGTATCAGCCAATCGCTGTGCACCGAACTTGAAGCTTAAACGCCGACTTCCATCTTACCTTTGACAAAAATACTATCTCTAAATCCCAAAGCAACGTGCTTCACTTGGGTAAACCTTGGGTAAACTCTCGCCGAGCTGATGTATAAAAAGGCCCAACTACAATCTCATGATTCTCATCTGGCACACAAAAACACACCTTAACCAAACAAGTCTTAGCCAACAGTATCATTCAATCCTACCATGATCCTGCCCAACATTAGCTTTTACATCTTACTCTTGTCTGTGGCCTTCGTGCAAATCCTAGCAGCACCCATCACCAGTGACATGGACTGTGACAAGTGCATGAGTGACGATGTAGATGGTATGGCCCGTGAGTAGGTCCCGGTGATGGTGTAAGATTTGGCTGATGAATTTGAACCTCTAGTAGTAATAGAAGGAGTGGGTAGTAATCCCCGCCCGGCCCAAATCTTTTAAAGGCTGGATGCAGCGGAAAGGTTGAAAGTTGATGTAAAGAATAATGGATCAGTAGACGGGACGGTCGTTTTGTATATGATCATCACTATACACATATAGTGACAGTAGCCTTCAACAACAAATTGTATTTCCAGTTTATCACTTGAGTGGGTAGTGAGAAATTATACTACCACGACTATACTTGATGATGATGGCAGAACTCTATGTAAGACAATACATTTTAATCTAGGGAGCTTGCGTCCTACCGCGCCTACATTCAAGGTTCGCGCAGTTAAGTATACGTGAACGAAGGGGGAGAAGGGATTTGTCTAGTAACGGTCAGTACTAGTACCGTACGTCGTGCGACTTGACATATTCAAATTTTTGGAAAAACCATTCCCGAATTTTAAACCCATGCATCCCCCCTTCGCTGAGCTGACATTTATGTAAAAGGGCCCAACTAATCTCATCTGGAATAAGACAACCAGCGAACTTTAGGCGACGGTATCATTCAACACTATGAGCGTGCCCAACACCAGCTTCTACGTCTTACTCTTATCTGTGGTATTCACGCGATTCACAGTGGCAAATAAATGTATCTGGGTGACGATGAAGATGGTATAGCCTGTGAGTAGTCCCCGGTGATGACGTAGGACTTGGCTGATGAATTTGAACATCTAGTAAATGATATGACTGGTGACGCGGGGTCCTGTGGCTTTTAAAGGCTCGATGCAGCGCAAGGTTAAATCTGGGAAGCCTGTGTCCCATCGTGTCTCTAGGTTCATGAATGCTCTGGTGTGTGTTCCCACCAGTCCGCCCATCCATGCCGTTTTGAACATGGTGAGGTGACTTTCAAGGTTCGCGCAATTAAGCATACGTGCCAAACCAAGGGGGAGAAGGGATTTTTTCTAGTAATGGTCAGTACTTACCGTACATCATGCGACTTGGCACATTCGAAGTTTTGGAAAAACCATTCCCGAATTCTGAACCAATGCATCCCCCCATCGCCGAGCTAACATTTAAAGGGGCCCAACTAACCTTGTTTGGAATAAGACGACGCATCTTAACCAGCGAGTCTTAGGCGACGGTACTATCATTCAATAATATGAGCGTGCTCAACACCAGCTTCTACGTCTTACTCTTGTCTGTGGTATTCACGCGATTCAGTGGCAGCAACAGACGTCACTAAATGTACCTGGACTTCTGACGGCGTGGATGGTATAGCCTGTGGGAATAACAGATGAGACGATGACATCTTGTAGATCATTAGTGGCAGTAGGCTTCCTCAGCAACAAATTAGTATACTACTAAGATTGTACTTGCTGACAATACATACCGTAGTATTCCTGTATCGTAACGGCGCTCGGCGGCCCTGACTCCATGCCATAGAATCATCTTCTTACGAGATAAGCCTATTTGACGTCCAACACCAGTTGGTGTGCACATGCTGTAGTACTGAGTGTACGTATACCTTGTACTAACAGTCAGTGTAATCTCGCGTGGTATTAACTTACATCCAATGCTCGTGCGACTTGGGGTGGCAGCCACATACCTTCCTGCGATCGTGAACGATTCGTGATGCTGACTCGGACGCTTAGCAACAATATTTGTCGATACTAGTACTGCTCGAAATCTCCCCGTTGAAACTTGAATACAGAACAGGTAAGTTAATCACCGCCATAAAGCAATGCTGTAGATAACTTACCCACGCCGTGTCAGTCATCAGTGCAAGACCATCATGGAAACAAGTTCAAACAAGGGAACTGCTCAAATCACCGCGGAATGATGGTGACCATATGCTACATATATATTGCAACTCCGCGCTCACATCACGATGTGCATGGCCATCAAGTAAAGTTGAGCGCCCATTTCATCCAAATTCCATATCGACCTCCATAGAACAATAAGCCTAGTCCACAGCTTCAAGATTCTCTTCCATGCCAGGCTGATTTAACGCCGCATTCGCGTGTTTAAAGTTTTGGATGAATATATTTTCCAAGACCAATTGCGAAATCAAGCCTCGAAGAATCATAAATAGCGCTAGCACGACTGATATGATGATCAGCCTCCCAAACACCGCCGTTTCATCTCGGGCGATGGACAAACAGCCGAAATAGTCCATTTTGAACGTCGAAACATCCTTCTCAGGTGTACATAAAGGGTTGCGTCTGCTCGTTGCTAGCTCGCTCTCGAAACACGCCCCATACGTCCAACTTCCAATGACCGAAGTTACAGGCAAAGTAGATTTCAAAGTCGGAGATGACACGTACCAGACTTGGTACAAAATCGTCGGCGATCTCACTTCGGGTGCCCACCCTCTCATCGTGCTGCACGGCGGCCCCGGCTTCTCGCATGAGTACATGACACCTCTCGCCGAAATTCACAACAAATGTAACATCCCTGTCGTCTTTTACGACCAGATCGGCATCGGAAAGTCCTTTTTTGAAGGTGCGGCGGACAAGCCCAAAGAGTTTTGGGCCGTTGATCTCTTCGTGGATGAGCTGGAAAACCTTGTTGCCCACCTTGGTGTCCAGGATGGCTTCGCTCTTCTAGGTCACTCCTGGGGAGCGATGCTAGGGGCACACTACGCCAGCCACAGACATCCTGTGGGTCTCAAACACCTCGTCATCACCAGCGGAACGCCGTCCATGGCATTGTGGGAACAGAGCACCCGCCAGCTGCTGAAAGCGCTGCCAGCGGATGTGAGGGAGACGATTGAGAGGCACGAAAAAGAGGGGACAACGGATAGTCCTGAATATGAAAAAATGGTAGGGATCTTCTTTGAAAAACATGTCTGCAAGAGCCCCTGGCCAAAGGTGATGGAAACGTCCTTTGCGGCCATGATGCAACATCCCACCGTGTATCATACGATGTAGGTGATATCTTGACGGACCTTTCTGATATGTACTGATCATGGATTCCAGGAATGGACCGTCAGAGTTCACGATTACGGGAACGCTGAAGTCATGGTCGTGTCTGGATCAGCTTCACACAATCACAACACCTACTCTGCTCACCAACGGTGTGATGGACGAAGCGCAGGACGTCTGCATGAGTCCTTTCTTCCAGAGAATCCCGCATGTGAAGTGGGCACAGTTTTCGCAGCGTCACATGCCATTCTTGGAGGAGGAGGACCAGGCGAGATACTTTCAAGTGGTGGCTGATTTTTTGACATATGCTTGAATAGTTAATCTTGTAAAATATAAGACTGAATGCACGAGAATGGAATGACCAGTGATTTGCACCTTCCACGGGTTCAGGGAAGGATCTTAAGGCATTATCCTGCCTTAGGTGAAGGATACAAGATGAGAGGGTAGCTGTTTGCCATATGTTAGGAGAGCTTGAAGACACTAGAAACAAATGAGGTGGCACACTGGAATATCTGATTGAGATGGGAATCCGGATGTAGACTTTGGTTGGTGTACGGAATTTGCCGAACGCACAACAATAATATTGTTATTGAGCTTGACACAGTACTTATGCATTCACCAAAGACATGGAAAACATACTATCAATCGGGGCAGGCGTCGCTCTGCGCGTCGTGCTCGACGTTGCAACAGGCAAAGATCACAAACTCGTAGGTTGGTCTCGAGCAGTCTTTGGGTTTTTTTTTTCAAATATATTTAACTAACTTCGCTGCGCAAGGCATACTTATCGGACTCTGGGAAGGCGTCGTGCTCTCGCACTTCCTCTCAAAGCACACCCGCTCTCGATCGAGGTCAAAAGACCCATACCTCGCCCTTGCTACGCGCGTAGCAATTGACATTTACTTATCACAATCACTTTCTCGCTTTGCCCTCACATGCGCATGGACGCTGGTCGGGCTCCTCCTTGCAGACGTCGCTCCCGGAATATGGCGCGATACAGGGTTGAAGAGTGTCTATAAGGCACTGAGGAGGGAAGTGAAATCTATAATGAAGACCATGCCGCGATGGAAGGTCAAGAATGACTTCCAGGTACCGAAGATTTCCATCAAATATCCCGTGCGAAGCTTGTTTAGACGTGCTCCACCATCATCTGTTGTTTCGAGTACCCGCGCTGCACCTCCCGCTTCACCCTCCCAACAAATACACAAAAGACGTATGCCACTCGGGATGTACCCCGGCCGTCCTGCCCTTTCTGAAACGAACTCTGAGCTCAGTCGCGTTCGCGAAGTCGTCCCAGGTCCATCCCCAGCATTCATATCAACCGCCGTCGATCCCGCATGTCTTCCACCTGTCAACCTGCACTCCCAACATATTTCACACCTCTCCGATGCTGGGCCTTCGAGACACGATCCTATAATTATCCAAGATGACAGCTGGGTGCACGTTAGTGTATCTACACATTCGCCAGAACAAGAGCAGGACCCAGAGCTAAGTGTACTCGACATTCCTCCACTTACATCTGAAAGTCAAATGATCACCGCAAATATCGAAGTTGTTTCTCCAACACCTCGCATGCACATCAACGCCCTCCCTAAAATCGCTGCTCACCAAGTGCCGCTGCCAGAATCACGGCCGGCATCCGTCATGGGCAGTGTCCTCTCCCTATTTGGCGCGAAGAATATACTGAGCCGCGTGCGAAGCGACAAGACTACGTCGGACGTGGGAATCGATGCTACTCAACATCAGGCAAGCACGGCTGAGTGGGAGCGACCAATTTCTAGACAAGGACAGCCTCAGCCCAGCGCAGTGACAGGACACCGCCGCGTGGGTTCAGGCCCTGGACCTTCAATGCTCAGGCATGCAGATGATGATGATGATGATGAATCGGTGGTGGGTTCAGTGGTAGGGAAAGGCGCAAGAACTGAGCCGATCTTCGGCGGTAGGTCAGAGTCTCTGTTGGGTACTGGTACTACTGGAGGAGCAGCTTTCGTAGGCGGGCTTTCTGCCGAGGTAATTGCACCCGAAGCTTTTGTGGGTGGGTTTGCAGTGGAATATACCAGGAATGAGTTTGCCATCCAGTCAGACATTGCGTCTCAAAACCCACCCGTGCACCCCTCTCAGACAACCACCCTTCCTGACGCTCTAACTACGAGGTCTACGATTACCGATCCCAAACCTCTCGACGAGGTTCAAGCATCGAACACTGATGGTATCACAGGCACCAACATCAACACCACCGCCGACAATCCCCTCCCGAACTCCATCCCCAATGCAGACGACCCTGGCAGCAACCATAATCCTGCTCTTACCCCTGCTCAAAAACAAGAAAAAACAGGAAGAAGAGAAGAGGAGTTAGGAATGCTATACAGAACGCCACGCCCGGTGCACCTGAGACTACTCCCCAAGACCAGCAGAGCTCTGCCCGTGCTCAAACACCAGGTCCTGACTCTCAAAACCCTGCAGGCTCTGCATCAGACCCCGTTCCCATTCCAGATGGTCCAACGCAAGATGCGGCTGTTCCTGTGCAGCGTACGACAGAGATAGACACAAACACAACAAAGCACGAGCACATCCGTGGGATGCAAGGATCCGACTTCCCTGACAGCAGCCCTAATTCGCCGCCACCGCCCTTCAAGGAGGTAGCGACGCCTATTGAGCCGACTCTTCTTACCCCAGAGCAGACCGAGCGCGAGTCCCTACGCGGGGAATTCTTGATGCGGGAGCTGAAGCAGCTGGAGGTGCTTATCGCGAAAGCGGAGAGTGGGACAGGGCGGGGAAGTCCAAGTGCATTGAGTGTAGAGAGGTTAAATGGGCTTAAGGAGAGGCTTAAGATGGTTAGAGAGAGAGTCGAGAGGAGGGTTTATGAAGGTGCTTCTTTGATTTGAATCCTTTTGGTTTTGGGCACGGTGCTGAATCTTCCACTTTCTTTTACCATGCACAGACCCCTCTGACGAACTTGAAACCCCACACCAACTCACCCTTTCAGGTATCGACGGCCCGTCAGCCGTTGACCTTGTACATACCGCTATTGTAGATCTGCTCCTGGAAACGCCTCATGCGGAGCCATTAGCGGTCGTTGGATATATCAACAAGCAGAGGAAGGGAGGCGGAAAGGCAGGTGACTTGAAGAACGCTGTTGTAGATTGGGTGAAAGAGTGAGTTTTTTTACCGCGTTGTTCCGCCCGCTTTTTAGCAGATGGGTTTTTATGCTATTTTATTTCCTCTTTTCTATGTGGCTTCGCACTAATGCCTTACATTAAAGGAACAAGTTCAAGGTCCGGAATGACTCGGGGACACCATTTATTCTGAATATCACGTTTTAAGTGTTCACGTATTACACGCCCATTGACTACCATGTCCACAACGCTTTCACCACCAGTGTCGTATTCGCAACTACCCCACGGATGTTTTGTCTATGTGGATTTTATCACGATTACTCAACCATGCGAGTACCCTACTCCACTAATCATGCCACGATATCGATATCTCACCTGTATCACGCACTCGATTTCATCACCTGGATACAAACGTTGCTGGACAACGCTGTCTCTGTTCTTTATGCTCTGATTTATGGTCGCTCACAGATATGCAGTACAAGTACTGTATTATTTTGTATATAGTTTTTTTATGTTGGACGAATAATTACTTCAATGGGTTTCTGGTTATGTCCTGTATGATTTACGGGGCTGCTGGGCATATGATTCATTGCACATGGGCAATCAAACACTTCAAACACTTGGAGCATCAAAACACCCGCGGTGTGGGTCGGGAGATGGACGCGCATGCCGCTCCGGACTTCGCGATCATTTTGGTCTTCAGAGTCTTCAATTGTCGGCTCATCCATTAGTTAACCGCCAAATATCAGAGTAACTTCAGGTCCAAACACTGAGTGTCGAAATACATTGGCGTACTTCTCCTACGTATTGATAAGTTACAGAGACAGGGTTTGGGGCTGATATGTAAGCCTTAACACAAAACAAGGAAGACTATCGAAAGCCTCTTTTCAGTGCAGAAGGTCTATCAGTCTGTGATTATTCACTTGCTTGTTGTGTCGATAACACGGCGCATCCCAGCGATTATGGTACTGCGGTAGCCCGAGAAGCTACTCTCACACCTCTCGAAGCAGCTGAGCTTCCCATACACTGTGCGCACTTGCTGTGCTTTGCCAGCTCGCTTCAGCACCGAAGCGCAGATAATGTGGGTAAGGCCGGGGCTGATTCTGTAGGCCTCTTGGAGCAGACCTCGCTTTTTTCAAGGCTACGAAGGCCCCACATCCATAAGGCGTGCGGTTCTGCTATAAATTCAGCTTGTCCATGCGTATTCCATCAAAATCGTGGGGCTCACCTCTCGCAAAAGTTTCAAAATGTACCCCAACATTCCATCCCTCATTTACGGTTTATTGGTACTTCATATTTCGTGTGCCGCCCTCATTATTGTTAAAGACACAGGTACGAATTATGTTCCAGCTCAGCTGAGTGTTGATAACCTGTGCAAAGACGTTGCCCCAGGGATGGCTGGTGTGGATCTTCAGATATCGCCTGCAGCTATTATCTGATTCCTGTGATAGTTCCTGTTGCCGACACTCAGGATGGAAGACTGTGGATAACAGCCGTCCACGACGAAATAATCCCAAGTAAAGGCAAGAAGTCACAGCTCGTTACGCAGCGGCCTAGTAAACTGATCGCCCGCAGTCCGCGCTGATGGTCGACATACGGCAGAGATTCAAATGAGTCTGACGCCCCTCGTTGGTGCTCTTTGGCAAACAGGCGTTCATCAGGAAGTGTCACCCAGCCGAGGTAGATGAAATCGCTCGACTTGTTCCTAAGCTACCATTTCTGCTTTTCATAGCAGGCAACAACAGGGCAAACGAACCTGAACCGACACCGGCCGCTATTTCTTTTTGGAAGACGGAGGAAGTAGCTTCAAGATTGCGTCAGTCTATATGAATATGAATGATCGCTTGACTAATGCTTACTAAAAATATAGTGGCTGTTCAACGTGCTGAGGGACCCGTACCTACGCACGTCTTGGGATTACTATTTCAAAGCGCAGTTCACGAGAGGATCTCCGATTCTTAAAGCAAGCAGTATAGCAACCAGATGCTCTTGCGCAATAGACTGACAACGATCAAAGAATTATTTCATTCGTGAAGGGTATCGCAGCAGTTGAAAAGCATTCCCCGAGTCACTGCACAGGTGGCTCTGGAAAGGTTTAGTCAATGGGAAGATTTTCAGTGAATTTCAACTACTCACTATTCTGTACAACATTTCCAACCAGTGATTCGAGAATGAGTTATCTGCATTAACATCAGCAGCTCAGGACAGTTGAAGATCCAAGAAATTACAAGTCTTACCACTTTGAAGCGCTGACATTATCTCATTCGCAAGTCTAAGTGCGTGCATTGGGGAAATAGCATCTGTGTCAGTGCGCAACTATGCACTGTTTTGTCATGTTAACCCCGAAGATCGTGTTTCAAAAATAAGCTGTTAAATGTTTTCAAAAAGCGCATGATGGAAGATGGAGACCGACACACCGCACTCAAGGACGAGAACATGTCCCCATTAATCAAATGGCACAACTGCTGGTTACTAGATGTCTAGACTTGCGGACGGAAGGCCTGGTGAGTCAAGGTTGTATTTATTTTCCCCATGAGTACTAGTAATGACCAATTTGCAGTCACTGTGTAGCTATGGACTGTGACGTAGTCTTTGACCAAGTTGGATTTGGAAGAGCGCCGAAACACGGTATTTCCCGGTCAGCTTTCTAACGTCACTGCATGCGACGAGAATGATGAACGTATCAATTTGCTATCGATGGCCAAAGTACTCAAGATGAAGCCTGTTACAGCACCCTGATTTGGCTTGAGAGAGGGCGCATATTCAGACAGGAACAGTACTTATCCCGCTCGGAAGGTGTACATGGTGCGAACCCCAATCATTGTTTTTGGAAATTGCTAAGTGTAACTTGTGCGGTCTTTCTTTATTGATAGCCAGCGACCTGGACCATGGAACGCGGTGCATACTACACACCAGATGCATACAGGTGTTTCCAATGAATTGGTGTGATTGTGCTTTGATGGCAATGACAAGTCAATACTCCAAATTCCGGCAGGTTGCGGGGCACAAACGACACGATGACCGGACATGACATGTACAGAGTCCGAATGAGCAACTTCCTGAAGTAAGGATGACAACCGAAATGACGATGCCCCACTGCAAAAGACTATCTTTTCACCAAGGTAGCAGTCTCGAACCTGTTTGCACAGGTAAGTAGTGAAAACGATACAATCATGAATGCAGAGAGCAGTTACGAGTCTAGCTGATGGTTCATCATACTCATCCTACAGCGAGAGGGTCAATTCTTGGTTTCTCCTCAGAAGATGAGAGCGATGGGAGACAGTTGTCCCTGCTGACCACCGATACTGAAAACGACTCCAAGGACGGGCTGCACGCATCTGAGAATTTGTTGCAGTCTCGAATGAGAGGCAAGTACAGTTCTCTATTTTTATTTTTCAGTTCGTAATCGTTACAATGACTACCGCTGACTTTCAGGCATCAGCACCGGTCACTCACTCATGGTAAACTAAACATAGGATGCTCGTAGTACACCTAAACTCTCTTGCGCGGTAGGCTATCATGAACCATACTTGGACGTGAGCCGGTACCTCCCTTTGCGACGCCCAAAGTTGCTGTATCAAAAAATAAACATAGCTTCTGCACTTGGTAGGACCTCTCCGCCTATACGGCCTATTCACCCCCCGGAATTGAGGCGGTTCGAAACATTGGAGACGCTGACGCTCATCAATACCGACTCGCGGTGCCGCCAAGGAGTGATCACTGCTGGATAATGAGCCTAGTTTTCACACCATGCCAATGCAGCCTCATGCAGTGCATATTCAGGGGAAATAACATACCGTATAAATTGGATCAAGACTCCACGCAGTCCTTTTCTTAAAGTTTCTCTGCGTGTCCCAACATCGTCTATATAAGCACGTCTGTCTCATTCAATCTCACTGTAATATGTTGACCTTGCCTCACTTCACGGTTGCTCTCGCTCTCGCATCCTCTATCTTCGGTGTTACTATTCCTGCAGTACCCTCTCGCCGCTCCGGGGAGCTTTGGGAGGGTTTGGAACACGAAGAAGTAGACCTAAGAGGTCTAGCATCCTCTCGCCGCTCTGGGGAGCTTTGGTTGGGAGCAGAACATGAAGCGGTAGACGCATCTAGCACTCTTGCACTGATATGAGGAAGGAGGTTTTCCCTTACATTGATGTTTGAGGTCAGTTCCTGCGCGAGCCTCACGAATCTAGTCCTGAAGCACTTCTTACAGCAGACTCCAAACCATCGGCGGTGTGTAGAGTCTCGTGTTAGTACATTCCGAATACAATACATTTTTTAAACCCCGCACCTCAATTCAAACACCGCAACTTTTGGACTCTACACACCTAGCCGACTGGCACAACTTGTTGTGGCGTCAAGTTTGCCACTGTTTGAATTCCTTCCGAACGATGGATCAAGCCGTCAGGTACACCGGGAAGCTTATTAGTACAACGGCAGGTGTGACAAGGTAATATTTAGATTATATTTATATTATATATATTCATATTATATAATTATATTTCTAAATAACCAGTACAGCAGAATCATGCACAACATCGTGCAAAACATGAGGTGAGGAGTACAAAATGAATACAGTACCACTCCAGAGTCCACTGTGCACCCCCAGAATGAGCCTCGAACTTCGACTGACGAATGTCCTGCGGTGCCTGCAGCAAAACAACCTGTCGGCAGCGGGATTCGTCAGTGCAATATTGGACAGCAGATATACCGCTCACGCTGCCAGCCAAGACTCGCTGACAATGAACGCAGCTCACATTTGTGCGCAGTTATACGATAATGAGAACTCACATACATCGGTTTTTTCCTGGGCAGCAGGAACACTACGCAGAGAGCTGTGTAAGGAGGTTGCTGAGCTATCGCTCGAGCACCACGGCCTCCACTTCAAGGCCACCTCCGCGACTGTGGAGCAGCTGGAAACGACTTTTATGAGTCAGCTCGCCGTAACGATGCAAGGAGTTGCTCCAAACGTTTGGAACCTTGTCTCAGCTTTACTCGACAGCAGAGAATACCGCCGTCGAAAAATGCCGCACCCTGCTGGCCACGTTCCAGCACCCGAAGATACCCCTTCACAGAATGAGATGGACTTGGGCGAGTTGGGTGGAGATGAGCCACATTTTGAAGACGATGATGACGGGGATGAAGAGGACGATGGGGAGTTTGACAAACGATCAAGGAAACGGCAGCGTCGTGCGGGTGAAAGGAATGTAGCGCTACAACACATCGTGAGCGAGTTTCGATCTCCGGTACCTAAGTGCGGCCGCTAACTGTAACTAGAAAACAATAGTGATAATCAGCATATGCCTGCAAAATACGAACGAAAGATGCAACTGCTTACAGGGCTGGATGGGCTTTTTCATGAAGTCAACAGGCGTCCCTGAGAAGGTCATTGAGGTCATGGCACACGCAGGGCTATCCGTCAGCCTGTCCACCATATATAACATGGTGACATCTATTTCGAAGGAGATCAGCCGTGACATCAAAAGGGAAGTCCGCACGCTCCGTGCAGCATTCGCATACGACAATTTTGATATCGCCTTCAACGTTGCCCAGCCAACACTCGAAAACCGCTCCTCCTTTGTCAGTGCAACATCCGCCACTGTGATTCCACTATATGGTGTTGATGAAAGTAACGAGGAGGCGTTGCGGAGCTCGGCAAAGTTGTGGGCCTCTGATCCAAAGAATCCGTCACCATCATTATTCCCGCTGATGAACGAAAGCAGAAGCTTTTTAATGCTTCACAAAAAGGACACCTACAATCGGCAAACGAATCCAACACAGCTGAGTGGACGAGAGGAGGCTTTTGCATGGCATATTCGCGCCATCCTTGTCCAACACAATCAAAACTTCAAGCACTTTGCAGACAAACTTGATGAGCCTGAAACCATCCAGAGGATACCTATACACAAGACCAATCAGATTCCCTGCCGCTCGATGAATATCAAGCAGTCTACCACAGACGGAAACGTTGAAGTCTTGGAGAACTTGTTTCACCAGGGAGGTATCGGGGACAAGAGCGAGGTCAACTTCAATGCAGAACACGATGTTGACATGACAGAACATGTAATTCTGGTTCATGGAGACCTATTAACAAAGGAGCGTGTCGACAGCGTGCGGAACAGCCGAAAAATCGAGCACACACCGAAAAATCGTCTCCAGTACGTTGTATTCCTCCCAGGACTCTTTCACTACAAGATGGCGTGTGCGGATGCATTGTGGCGCACGTACATTCATCCAAAGGAAGGGCGCGAGGATGAGAATAGCCTCTATCAGCACATTGGGATCCTTCGACCTGATGAAACAGGAAAGATGGTCAGTAAACCTGGATTTCGGCGTGTCCACGATGTTGTTCACCACGACATCTGGGCATCAATGCTTGACTGCTGGCGTCTTGAAGCAGAGAGCCGAAATACTGAATGGTCGACATTGGAAAGATTCGCCACGTCAAAGCCAGTCTGGGAAGATATAATCAATATGTCCCGTGTCATCGTGAAAAAGTTCATTGCGACGACCCAAGATCTGGACGCAGCACGGGAACAGCCACCACTACAACGAGACAAGCGTTTCGAGAACCAGACCCTGCGTAATCGTGACGAGCTCTTGTACGTTGACCTTTGTCAAGCCATGAACACCGGAGATATCGGTCATGTCGAAGCATCGTTTCTCCCTTGGATTCATATGTTCAAAGCTACTGGAAAGCATAAATATGCGTCACAGATGTCAAGGTTCCTGACGAACCTTCAATTCAATTATCCAGCGGCTTTGAGGTGAGGAATTCTGTCTTGCTGAGAATAGAGGTCATCAATATATTTGACACAGTAATATAGTGCGGATGAACTTACTATGCAACCCAACCGGCAAGCCATTTGCTTTTCGTGCAGTTGACTGGGTTGTCGAGCGCAACAATTTGTATACAAAGGTTAGCGAACGTAACGGTCGATGTCAAGAAACCAAAAGTAATGATTGACAGGTCATATTTCGTGGCGGCGGTCCAAACGGCACACTGGATCACATCATCAAAGAATCGCCTCTCATTGAAGTATACCGAAACTGCCACGTAACGATGGAAAACGCATTCCATCTTCAGCACCGCACAATCCGACACGCTGCACCTGACATGACGAAGACAATTCAGAAATTGGCAGCGCGAATCAAACAAAAAAACCCACATACCAAGAAGGAAGGCCGAAGTGCGCTACATTCGATCCCAGATCAAATCGCTGTGGGTATGGCACTGATACAAGAGCAAAAGGTAGTCAGCGAAGAAGATGCAGGGACGTTTGAACTAGATGCAGATGATTTTATTGACTGACCTTACAGTACTAGGTCCTGCCGCTGGCTCGTTCTCTGCGTTCGAGTTCTTTGTGCGAGATGATTTTGGTTTCGGGATGTACTTCGGACAGAGTCTATTAGAAGCTATTGGTGTGTTGATTAAGGTTGGCAAGTAGTGTCAAGAGCACGTACCTATGTGAAGATTACTCCCACATGCTCTGCATTTCCGCGCTGCTCGCTGCTTAGCGCTGCTACCAGCTATATCAGTGGTGGACGTTGTGGGTTGTGCGTGAGAGGCTGGCATTGGTATAGCGGGGTGAGGCTGGTTTATCGTTATCGAGGATCCAAGGACTGCCAATGGCGCAGGAAGTGGTGGATGCACTGACGGTGGTGGTGGTGGTGGTGGTGGTGGTGGTGGTGGTGGAGGAGGAGGAGGAGGAGGAAAGAATGACTTGATAAGCTCGATGATTTGTTGGCCATATTCTAGGGAATAGCACCAGCCGGTTTGCTCTAGCAATGATGCGGGGGAGGTTAGCTTTGCATAGTGAGCAAGGTCAATAATGCGGTTGAGAGTTTTGTTTGACATAATAAGCTGCGGGCCGAAAAAAATGTCCCCATCGAGATCTTCTTCAACCATCTTAAAATCTCTCCATTGAAGTAGCGCAGCTCGTAGATCGCGTTCTCTGTTGGTCATTTCGTATGGTTTGCACTTGTATTTAGGTTTTGCACGAGTTGACAGAAAGGTTTGTAGCGGAAGGATGTGTGATGTGATTAGCGCGGGAGTACATATGTCACAGCAGTCACCAGACGGTGCCTCACTGCATCGTTCACAGCATACTGCTTGGTCTGGATTTAGAGCTGTGAGTCAATTTAATTTGTGTTTAAAAAACTGCTTACTTTTTGGATTATTGAAGTATTCGTTAGCCACCCGACGTCGACAGAATCCACGATGCCTCGCGTTGATAAAGGCGTACATTGCGAAGCGCTCGCAGGCAGTGTTATCAAGATTATCGGGGATGAGCTGCACGTGAGCTGATGGGATTACGGTCGTTTCTGATGGACGAGACGATGACGGCAACGAGCCCGAGCCAACGGCGTGTAAATCCTCCTGTAAGCCCTCTCTCCCATGACCATCATGATCTCTGAAGCCATCATCACCTCCCTCAAACTCACTGTCAACATCTTCCTCTCTACTATCATTCTCGACGCCTGCTCGTGAGTTTGATCCCTTTTTCTTTTTATTTTGCCGACTATCTTCCTCAACCGCGGGCCTCTTGCGCTTCCCTTTGTAGGTATCAAAGTATATTGGCTCAACAAGATAAATTCCCACCGCCGTTAGCGAGGGATCTCTGGCGCCACGACCAAGCCTTTGCATGAGAGCGCACAGTGAGGAAGTGTAACCCCATTGTACAATGATTTTAATATCACGCAGGTCGAGTCCCTTTTTTTCAAGTTGAGTACATTAGTGCGCGCATTAAGACTAATGTGATAGTCACTGACCATTCCCGCTGCGTCGGTGCAGCAAATTCCCCACAGTTCACCTGCTTGAAGCTGGTTCATCACATCGACGTGGAATTCCATCGACATCCCAGAATGAAACCAGACGATCTTTCCCTGCCGATGTCCAGGCACATCTGACCGCAAGCGGTTGCAAGTCATCTCTGCCGAAATCCGAGAATTCGTGAAGATCATGAACTTTGGCGGTGGATTCACGTCTCCGAGCCTCATATCCAAGACTCGGGTTAGATCATGCATGGTATTACGCGGGAACTTCATCTCTTCAACAATAATGCTGATGTTCGGACGGTTGTTAGACCTGGTGACCCTCGCAACATTATGTGAGCGGATGCGGAGCGTTGAAGTGACATCGGCCAAAATGTGAGGTGGCATGGTTGCCGATACGACATGAACTGATACATGGTCCGGCAAATACCATCTAATGTTCCCCAGCTGACTGTATAGCGGCCTGAAGTCCGCGCCCCATTCACTTATGCAGTGCCCTTCGTCGAACGTTATATTGAATATCTTCTCAGTGAACTTCTTCGACTTCCATAACGCCTGAAAACGTGAGTCGCTGAGTAACCGTTCTGGGCTGACCGTAATGACGCGATATTTAAGCTTCTCAATGTCCTGCGCAACATTAATGATGAAGAGATTATCAGAATTTTGTTACATACCTTGAATGCCTGATCCGAGGCAGTCTCTTTACACAGATTGATGGCGGGGAAACCCAATGCCTCTGCCTCCTTTTGATTCTTTTCTCCTAATATATTCAGCGGCGTCACGATAATGATAATCCCACCTGCGTTAAATAGGAGAGGAATCCAAAATGTCAATGTTTTTCCGGAGCCGGTTGGGGAGATCGTGATAACATCCTTGCTGTTGAGCTGATATTGAGCTGCCTGAAGCTGCCAGGTGCAGGGAGACAAGCCAAACTTCTCTTGGACAGTTTGCTTCATGTTCGCGAAGCTTGGGACATCGAAACGACGAGGAGACATTCTGAGTATGGTAAATGTTAACACTTAACAGAAATGAATCCAAAATGGGATTGCATCAGTCACGTCACGCAAATTGACCTCCAGGGTGCCGTCTGTCCGGTGTACCTGACGGCTTGATCCATCGTTCGGAAGGAATTCAAACAGTGGCAAACTTGACGCCACAACAAGTTGTGCCAGTCGGCTAGGTGTGTAGAGTCCAAAAGTTGCGGTGTTTGAATTGAGGTGCGGGGTTTAAAAAATGTATTGTATTCGGAATGTACTAACACGAGACTCTACACACCGCCGATGGTTTGGAGTCTGAATTAAAGTTTGAAAGAAATTCCCCCAAGCTGGAGTACTTTCAAGCTGAAGACGGGAGTTGCGGTGTATGTTCAGACTCAGTCAGATGCTCCTGCCTTGTATAGTAGATTTTTTGCTGACAAACAGAGCGCGGTCACGGTGGTCCTGCTTTCCATACAGCGGTAATACACCTGACATTTCAACCTCATTGAGCACTATTCTACTCAACATCCCTTGTAACATGTTCTACATAAAAATATGATTCTGCATAGTGGCTGTCTTGTGTACAGTGTGTCGCGAGTCAACACGCGAAACAAGTCTTACTAGAGTCCCTGCGTACATCGCATGGTGAGTTTGACATGATTAGATTCGGTGTGAAACAAGGCTTACGCGCCCAGTTACCACTGGCTTGCCTGGGTCTGGTTCTGGAGACTCTTCCTGAATACATTGTGCGATGAGTTTGACATGATCAGATTTGGTGTGACACAAAGCTTACACGTCCAGTGACTACTGGCTTGCCTGGGTCTGGTTCTGGAGGTTCTTCCTGAATATATTGTGTGGTGAGTTTTACATGATGAGACTTGGTGTGAAACAAAGCTTACACGTCCAGTTACTACTGGCTTGCCTGGGTCCGGTTCTGGAGACTCCTCCTGCATACATTGTATGGTGAGTTTGACATGATTAGATTTGACGTGAAATAAAGCTTACACGCCCGGTGACTACTGGCTTGCCTGGGTCTGGTTCTGGAATTCTTCCTGAATACATTGTGCGATGAGTTTGACACGATGAGATTTGGTGTGAAACAAAGCTCACACGCCCAGTGACTACTGGTTTGCCTGGGTCTGGTTCTGGAGACTCTTCCTGCGTACATGTTAGGGTGGGTTTGACATGTTTCGTGTGAAGCAAGGCTTACGCGCACAAGTGCTAAATAATTGGCCTGTGCATATTGTAAGGTCAAGGTGAGATCTGACGCGAAGCCAGGCTTACTCGGGTCGTCACGACAGTGCTACGTTTGTCAAGGGGAGCAGCGTGGACGAGCAGCCTGCGGACATTGTATGACAATATGATAAGATTTGACGCGATGCGAGGCTTACTGGCACTCCAGCGTTGACAAGGGCCGTCAGGCCGAGGAGAACCACGAACGTAGTAGAGAGGTGGATAAACATGATGGTGAGTTGATTTCACTTGTAGAGAGGTTGTTAGCAATTTATTATGGGCGCTGTCTGTTTTATACTCACAGAAGAGGACGTCAGGTCGTGTTTTGGACATATGACAGTACTAGGGATGAAACCCCTCAGTGGTATTTGTCCAAAGGGATCAGCTGTCGAAGCATAGTACGTGTCCCGAGTCGATCCGACGATTGAATACTGTTCAAATTGCTGTAGGGATGCAAGATTCGTGACAGAGCCAGACCCTGAACACATTGCGGACTTTGCACTTTTTTTCGATCAAGAAGCCTCGACTTCCAATTCCAATTCAGTGGGGAGGAGGTTTTGTATTGAAACGATCATGTTCCTATCTGTCCTACCATGACTCACTGTCCAGCTGACTGATGTAACATAAATCATCAACAACCGCCGTTCCACCAGTTGTAGCAATGCATGACAAACGTTCAATGAGCGGTAGTATTACCATGTCAGCGGGCGTGAGTTACTGACCTTGTGTACTGTATGCAGTCTACATATGCCAGGTCACAGCATAGGTGTCAAGCAACGTGTAGCGCTGCGAAGATTGTACGCTGGACAGCAGGGCAGGACCAGGTAGAGCTTTTTTTTGAGTGTCAGAGTAAAAAAAACTAATCTGATAAAACATGAGAGTCAATAATCAGATCAAACGTGTGCATTGATACACGGTAGGCCAGAATGAGATAAATAATTTGCAAATGGCCTTGAAGGTTCTCCGCTACGGCAGTAGTAATGGGTGTTGTGGACCTGCCAGTGCCACGGTCGAAAAAATTGCGAGTCTTATTTTGGTAGAAATCCTGCCACACATTGCAATTGTGTGCTGCGTTTATAACATATAATGTATAATGGGTGGCTGTCGAGTCGACTTTGCTCCGGCACGCATGCCGAACGTCATTGACTGGTATGACAGGTTCATGTCTGATGTCCAGAAACTTAGCATCACAATAACAGCCATAGAAGCCAAATAAACTCACTCCGCATTAAACTCCTTCAACAACTTTTCCACAACCGCCCGCTTGTTCTTCGTATAAGATACTGTGACTTTTATCAGTCCAACGTCCTGCCGCTCAAGAAGCAAATCGATGATCGCATTCGTCAGCGCACTGGTGAATTCCTGAGGATTTTTGCCGTGGACGTCTGGGTGGGACCCGTGGGTCTTTGTTCGTGGTAAAGACAGCCTGAGTAAGCAAGACAGTGCGAGATCTATGGAACATGAACGTACCAGCAAAAATAATTCTTGAAATTCTTGCTTTCACGGCACTCAGACGAGCCTGAATCTCAGAAGGGCACTGATCATCAGAAGAGTCCATTATCTCCCGTTTGCGTGATTCCTCGAGTCAGGCTACTTCTTTAAGTAGGAAGGCATGACGGTGGGTTTCAGCCTCTTCTTGGGCAGGAGTGAGATGCGTCGGCACTGGTTTGGGGCCAGAGTCTGGAGGTAAAGCTTTGGCTTAGTTCAAATTGCCTTAGTGGACACACATACCTGCATCTTGGGTATCATTGCCTGCGACTTGGGTATCACCGTTTGCGAGGTTGGCATCTTTGCATGTGGCTTGGCCGACCGCTCCCTGATTACCCTCTCCATCTTGTTCACTCTTTTCTTGCTCTTGATTAGCCTTCCCTTTCTCTCGAGCACCCTCCTCTCGGTTCGGGCTATCCGCACCTCGGGCATGATCCCCAGCGTTTGAAGTCTGAATGTTCTCTAATTTGGTACCTTCATCGGAGTCTTGTCCACCCACATCACCCACATCTCCGATATTTGTGTTTGTAATTGCCTCTTCTTCTTCCCTTTCCCCTTTCGCATCACCCTTGGCAGCTGGCGACTTGGCAACAGCATCCTGACCTTTAGAACCCCCCATAACCTGTTCGCCTGGTCGCTTCCCATCATCAATGCCTGCACCAAAATTCGCCCCACGCGGGTGCACAGGCGACTCGAATTCTTTGAATGGTGATGGTGGATCGTCATCAATATCAAGACCGTGATCTAAGGGATTAAACACCCCCGTGGTAGATTCATTACGCGCTCCTGCATATGGGAAAATTGGGTCTGGTTCGGTAGATGGAGATTTGAGGCTTGGCATAGGACCCCTGCTGACCACCGATACTGAAACCGACTCCAAAGACAGGCTGCACACATCTGGGAGAATTTTTGTTGCAGTCTCGAATGAAAGGTAAGCACAGTTCTCTATTTTTATTTTTCAGCCACTAACTTTCAGGCATCAGCACCGGTCATTCACTCATGATAAACTAAACATAGGATGGTCGTAGTACACCTAAACTCTCTTGCGCGGTAGGCTATCATGAACCATACTTGGACGTGAGCCGGTACCTCCCTTTGCGACGCCCAAAGTTGATGTATCACAAAACAAACATGGTTTTTGCACTTGGTAAGACCGATGATGAGCCTAGTTTTCACACCATGCCAACGCAGCCTCACGCAGTGCATATTCAGGGGAAATAACATACCGTATAAATTGGATCAAGACTCCACGCAGTCCTTTTCTCATAGTTTCCCTGCGTGTCCCAACATCATCTACATAAACACGTTTGTCTCATTCAATCTCACTAGTAATATGTTGACTTTGCCTTGCTTCACGGTTGCTCTCGCTCTCACATCCTCCATCTTCGGTGTTACTATTCCTGCAGTACCCTCTCGCCGCTCCGAGCAGCTTTGGGAGGGTTTGGAACACGAAGAAGTAGACCTAAGAGGTCTAACACCCTCTCGCCGCTCTGGGGAGCTTTGGTTGGGAGCAGAACATGAAGAGGTAGACGCGTCTAGCACTCTTGCACTGATATGAGGAAGGAGGTTTTCCCTTACATTGATGTTTGAGGTCAGTTCCTGCGCGAGCCTCACGAATCTAGTCCTGAAGTACTTCCTACAGTTATAACATGTCGTCCGTGGTTTGGTATCGGTTGATCACGAGCGAGGGGCTCCGTGCTGTTGTATATACAGCATGTGGGCAGCATGGTTCGACGGACAGGCTTCTGTTGACATTTCCGGCAACCCTCGTATAATTTTTTGTCACTTTCATTCTACAGTTGCGAGTACCCTATACTTATATCTATACTAGTATTGACATGGAACAAGAACGGACGAACTAGACGACGAGACTATTTACATAATATAACTGTATGTAAATCCGAACTGTCGCAGGTACTTTTGGGCCTCGTTGGCATGGATAGAATTCTCCATCATGGTTTTGAATGATCATGACTTAAATATGGTTTGATTTGTATATGTATCGTGTATCTGCTACGCAATTCGGAGTGCTGAAGCATTGAAACCTCGTGTGATCTCTTGATCGATGGCAAAGATATCTGAATTAAAGTTTGAAAGAAATTTCTCCAAGCTGGAGTACTTCAAGTTGAAGAGTCGTGGTCGAAATGGCAGTATGTTCAGACTCAGTCAGAAGCTCCTGCCTTATATATAGTAGAATTCTTGCTCACAAACAAAGCACGATAGTCCTGCTTTCCATACAGTCATGCATTCGGTAATACACCTCACATTTCAACCTCATTGAGCACTATTCTATTCAACATCCCTTGTAACTTGTTTTACATAAAAATTCGATTCCTGCAAAGTGGTTGCCTTGTGTACAGTGTCGTGAGTCAACACGCGAAACAAGTCTTACTAGTAATCATCATAGGTTCAGAGTCCCTGCGTACATCAAATGGTGAGTTGGACATGATCATATTTGGTACGAAATAAAGCTCACACGCCCAGTTACTACTAGTGGACTGGCTTTTTGCCTGGGTCCGGTTCTGGAGACTCCTCCTGCATACATTGTATGGTGAGTTTGACATGATCAGATTTGGTGTGAAATAAAGCTTACACGCCCAGTTACTACTACTGGCTTCTTGCCTGGGTCCGGTTCTGGAGACTTTTCCTACGTATATGTTATGGTGAGTTTTACACGTTCGGTGCGAAGCAAGGCTTACGGGCGCAGGTACTAAATAATTGGCCTATGCATATTGTAAGCTCAAGGTGAGATCTGACGCGAAGCCAGGCTTACTCGGGTCATGATAATGCCACGCTTGTCAATGGGAGCAGCATGGCGAGCAGCCTGCAGACATTGTATAACAATATGATAAAATTTGACGCGATGCGAGGCTTACTGGCACTCCAGCGTTGACAAGGGCCGTCAGGCCGAGGAGAACAACGAACGCAGTAGAGAGGTGGATAAACATGATGGTGAGTTGATTTCACTTGTAGAGAGGTTGTTGGCAATTGACAGGCTTGTTGATGCTGTCTGTTTTATACTCCACAGAAGACGACGTCAAGGACACATGATAGTACTAGTGATGAAACTGTTCAATGGTATTTGTCCAAAGGAATCAGATGTCGAAGCATAATGCATGTTCCGGGTCGATCCGACGATTGAATACTGTTCAAATTGCTGTAGGGATGCAAGATTCGTGACAGAGCCGGACCCTGAACACATTGCGGACTTTGCACTTTTGTTTCGATCAAGAAGCCTCGACTTCCAATTCAAATTTAGTGGGGAGGAGGCTTTACATTGTTCCTATCTGTCCTACCATGACTCACTGTCCAGCTGACTGAGGTCACGGTAATAGAAGTCATTAACAACTGCCGTTCCACCAGTCATAGCAGTGCACGACAAACGTTCAATGAGCGGTAGTATTACTTACCATCCCAGCGGGCATTAGTTACTAACCTTGTGTAATGTATGCAATCTACATATGCCGGCTCATCACATAGGCGTCGAGTAACATGTAGCGCTGCGAAGATTGTACGCTGGACAGCAAGCCCTGCAGAATGAAATAAATAATTTGAAATTGGCCTTGAAGGTTGCAAAATGACGTCCCCGCTACGGCAGTAATGATGGGATTTGTGGTGCCACGGTCGAAACAAAACTCCGCCGAGTCTTATTGCCAAATTATTTGGTGGAAAATGCACTCCTGTCCTACATTGCAATGTGTTGCGTCCTCAATTATAATGTATAATGGGTGGCTGTCGAGTCGACTTTGGTCCGGCACGCATGCCGACCGTCGTTGATTGGTATAATTTTTAACAGACAGGTTCATGTCTGATGGCCAGAAAGGTCCAGAGGGGTTCATTGCACGAGAAACTCCAAGTCAACCAAAAGATGATACACATGGGCCTCGCTAAGCCTCTGGCTTACTTATGTTATGGTTAACGTTCATGAATACTCGGTAACAAAGTGTTGACAAGTCTGACAATCGGTGCCAAGAAGTAGTTATATACACAATACAGGAAGCCAGCTACGAACATCTACGTATACCCAATATTAATCGCATCATAACACCCATCTCCCTTCAGCTTGCAACCCGGATGCCCACACTTTCTGCCAATCTGGATGAAGACAAGATAGACAAGTCGTTGTAGTACAAAAGTGCACCGGATGATCGGACACCTCGGCATCAACATCTTTCAACAAAAAATAATCCTCTTCAGCATCTTTGGACCCTTGTATCTCGGCGGGTACGCGGCGGCCCCTGAGCATGGAACCAGGGAGCGTCAACAGTTCCGCGTGTAATTTCAGTCCCATACTAGATTCGTATATATTGAACGGAAGCTTGACTTGGGGGAAAACCAAAGAGGCTCTTTCGAGTCTCCCGAAAGAATCCCACGGAACGTACTCCATCCACAGAGACTTTGAGATCCAACACCGCGGCTAGACCGACAAAGGATGTGTGAAGTCATCCTCATCGGGAGGGATGGCGATAAGGTGGGTGATGGATGCCAGGAAGGCTGATCCTGAGGCAAGCCTTGCCATGTCCCATGAATCACAGATGATCCTCGATAACGTTAATGTTTTTATGTTCCACGGAAGTGGCAAACATCCACGGTCTATGTTGTCGTCCATACGGCTCCATGCGAGCTCTACACAGAATGCCAGGAGGTCTAGACACGAGAACTCGATCGCTAGTGACGATGCGCCCAGGAGTACTGGAGCGATGAGCTCAAGGTCTGACACAGGCTCAGAGGTAAAGCGGCTGTAGACGTGAGCGTCTGAGGGACGCCCACCCCAACGCTCTCCAAACCAGATGTTGCGTATGTAAGGTGTGTACTCGAAACGGAGAGCAGGATATGTGTGAACGTATTCGTTCTGCATATGTAGAGCATGCAAGAAAGCTGGCATGTTACGAAAATCCAGTAATACCGTGTGCAACATTATAGGCAGTGCAACGTGCCTAAAAGCGCGGGAGACGAGACAAAGTTCACGAGCGGTCGAGTACAGATTCATCAGCTCATATTCCTCGTCTTGAGTAAAAGTGGGTTTTGCAGCATATTGTATGATGATGGCAACGATCTCGGCGGGAAGGTCGTTAAATGAAGCTCGGGGGGTAGTCTCCATGGTGGCTGAGTGATATGGAAAACCGGTCTGAACAAGCCCTCATTTAAACCTCGTGAACAATGGCAAAAGAAGTTGAACAGCAGTGGCCCGAGCCGCGTTAAAATATGTGTGGGTCCACAAGCTATGACAGTCCATACCAGAGTTGTTGTTCCATTTAGTCGCATAATGTGGTCTGCCTCTGTGGAAGTACTGGTTATCACTCGATGCAAATGTGGGACGAACCCTTGAGAATCTACGTACACGAACTCATTCACCGCATGGCACAACTCTTAAGTAGTAGTCGATTGTCGAGCTGGACTACTCCAGAGCAAATTCTACTGCTGCTTGATTAATGGAGCAACTGCGAAATCCTATTAATAAAAGAACACCCCCTACCAACAGCATCACTGGAACGATGAATCCACCCCGTTCGATTGACACATGGCTTGTATGTATCGTCACTGACTCCCAAGGAGGGAGGATTCTGGAGCGAGAGAGTTTGAGGGGTAGCAGAATGTTTGGTTTTTCAATGTGCGCCCAAATAAAGTCTATGGTTCTCCGACGTACGATTCACTATGCATCGACCCTCGCACGCATGCCTTATTCTGTGATACTTCTGCCTCGATCAGAGGTCCCAATGAGTAGAGCAGGCGCTGCTGAGGATTGTTGAGTCTCATCGTACTCAAGCGGACAGCTGAGAAGAAACAGAAAAAATGTGTTGATTTCGTACTAGAAAACGATTATGATCCACATTATCAGCCCGAATATCAAACATACGCAGTGATATCCCAAGAGCAATAGTCAGCATCCCAGCATGCGGGCAGCTAGCAATGTTTTTCTTTTCCTGCGAGCCATGAGTTTCAGATGGTTCGAGGCGCGCTTAACGTGGGAAGAATAGAATTTGGGGAGCAGGTAGAACACGAACTAGTAGAGTATGTGGCCATGGCAGAGATACATAACCTAGTCTGCGGGCGTCGTCCTCACTAGGGCGTGACATGGGTGGACCCGGGTGGCACCCGTACCCAATCCGCGGGTAGATGAAACTTCAGAGGCCTACCCGCACCCGTACGGGTAAGAGTATCACGGGTGCGGGTGAATCCATGGGTGGACCTGCAGGTGATATGGGTCACCCGCGGGTGAACTAGTATATGTTATGTAGAACTGTACATATGAGAACATATGTATGAAATATATGTAAAAAATCAATCAGAGTCAACATCAATTGTGTCACGGCGTGAGGAGTCCTCTTTTCCCTTCCCTTCTCCCTTCTCCTTTCCCATTTTCTTTCGCATGATTTTTGTAGCGATACTGAGATCGGGCATAAGGGGTGTATTGAACCAAGATCCGACGGCAACCTGTGCCTTGAAGGTCTGCGAGCTGATACCATGCTGAAGGTGGTTAACTTGCAGACGTCCACCAGAGAATGCCCGTTCGGCGTCAACTGAAGAAGCTGTACGAGTGTCAGCACTAGTGGTGGGTACAAGCCCTCGTGAGTTGTCATACCTGGTGCTGACAAAAAATCCAATGCCATTTGTGCTAGTCGAGGTCGAGTGGCACGAGCGTTCTCCCAATATTGCAGAACTCCACCTGCAGCATTGACCTCAGTCCTTGATACACGCGGGGACTCAAGGTAGGCTTCAATGGAGTCTGGGCAGGTGAAATTATCTTCTCTGTCCTCTTCGTCACTCAGGCTGTGGACAGCCCATTTACTAGAAGTGCGGCGGAGCTGCGAGACAGGTGGGTCTGGAGCCTTGGTTGGGACTGGTGGCACGAGTGTCGCATATGACTCAGTCCACCGCACACGAACAATGCGCTTAGCTTCCTCGCTATCGCTCTCGCGCCAATCTGGGTTCCGGTCGAACCGGTGAAACTTTTTATGAGGGCACATCACTAGTAGTATAGTAGCTCAACAATCAGTAGGGTGCTCACACTGGTCTACAGCTACTCGACACTCACCAATGGCAATTCGGTAAACCTCGTTGTCATCTGTCAGGGCATAATATTTGCCGACAACTTCGAGTGCTGCTTTGGCAGCAATGCGAATGACGGGCGGCGAATCATCACTTGCATTGTAAACACGGTCCAGAGCATGTTCAAGACTTTCAAGCATAGGGACGACTTTGTATATTAATGGTACCTCGGCTTGTGAGAAAACATTTGTAAGGTCGTTGAAAAGCTAGAGACTCATATCAGCGTCGAATCAATGACCTATAAAATGACCTGACCTCGAGAACAGGTACAAGATGCGTTGCAAGTTCCCACTGTGACTCCGTGAGTGCATAATCACTCATCTTGTCCTCAGACGTGGTAAATATTTTAACCTGTCGATGCCTCTAGTGAAATGACATGTAGCTACATTACTATGTCGTACGATTGAATAATACTAGAGACACTCACTTATAATCTCATCGTCAGTATTGCTCCAGATTCCTATGTCAGACTGCTCTGCTTTGGCACGGCTCCGCTTCTTTTTCGGAGACTCTAGAACAGGAACCGGAGATGCCGCCGGTCTTTTACAACTGCGTGTATTTGTTGCTGGCGAGTTGAAACTGCTCCTCGACATGGAGGATCGAGGTTAACTGACGAGAGACTCGGAGAGAGGGACCAGGCCACCAGGGTGACAACTAGCCGTGCAGCACACATCAAATTTAAACATCTCGAATAGATGTCGGTTGGCTCAGCGAGCTTGATTTTGACATCGGATAAGTGCAAGTAGGGAGGGTACAATATTCATCTGAAACTAATTTGTCACTTGGCACCGGTTCATACCTCTCATTGGGGTACTAGACCACCCGTGGGTACCCGTGGATACCCAACTTTAGCAAGTCCTCCCACCCGTACCCGTGCGGGTGAGCCACCCGTACCACCCACCACCCATACCACCCGACCCACGTTCCATCCGTGGGTGGCACCCGGATGGGTACCCGGGTAACCCTCACCCATGTCACGCCCTAGTCCTCACAAGTACAGAAAACCTTTAAATTATGCCATATATAAACATTGATGATCAAATCCATTTTCTCGTCGAGCGCTGGTCAGCTGAGTTTCAACTGTTGGCAGCGCCATTTGAAAAGTTAGAAAAGAAGTAATGCAATGCATTTATTTTCAAATACCGATTCAATGCACCTTCACGAATCCATGATTCAATCATCATAATAACTTAGGTAGAGTACCGTATTACATGTGCGATACAACAAATATAATTACTTCACCGCCATTGAGAGCGCATCGAGATTCAACAACATCAAGTACTGAGGGAGGGTATCGTTTGTCGGGGGTATCGTATGTTGTACAATCTCAATTACACCGTTATCACACACTGACCCTCGGCATGGTCAGAGATTGAGAAATTGTTCCTGCCGCACCATCAGCGTCAGCATCACAAGCAGTTTAAAGAAAGAAACCAAGATAAGCCAATAAACTCACTCCGTAACAAACTCCTTCAATGGCTTATCCAGCGTTTTATACCTGTTCTTCGATACAAGCACCGGAACTTCGATCGGATCAGCATCCTCGCGTTTAAGAAGGACATCAACGATCGCATCCGTCAGGTCGCTGAAGATTTCTGGGACAGTTTTGTTGGCAGTGGTGACTTTTACAGTGGACGATGAGTATTTGGGTGGGTCTTTGTTCATGGTAAGCATAAGTAGCGGCAACTAGATGGAAGATAATGGAATGTGAACGCACCAGCGAAGACCGTCCTTGAAATTCTTTCTTTTATGACACTCAGGCGGGCCTGAATCTTGGAAAGACCCCGTGCATCAGAGGAGCCCAATTTCTGACCGTGATTCCTCGAGTCGGGCCACTTCCTTGCGTAAGAAGGCATTGCGGTAAGTTTCAGCCTTTTCTTGGGCGGGAGTGAGACCGCTGGCTCTGGTTTGGAGGTTAAAGCTTTGGCTTAGTTCAAATTACTTGAATGGACACACCATACCTGTATCTTGGGTATCATCGCCTGCGACTTGGGTATCACCGCTGGCGAGGTTGGCATCTTTGCATGTGGCTTGGCCGACCGCGTCCCTGATTACCCTCCCCATCTTGTTCATTCTTTCTTGCTCTTGAATAGCTTCCCCTTTCTCTCGAGCACCTTCCTCTCGGTTCGGGCTATCCGCACATCGGGCGTGGTCCCCAGCGTTTGAAGTCTGAACGTTCTCTTGGTACCCTCAC
>NW_024541468.1:0-29494 GCF_016758755.1 Suillus discolor | reverse complement strand
ACTTAACTTGTCGTGTGTGATGGTATATTGCACAGAGGACATGCATGTCCGAGAACGTGTAGGACCCTGGCCCCGCAGGGACAAAGTTGCGAAATGCGGGGTTGTGCATGGTGCAACGAAGGTCGAGTGGTGGAGATGTTGAAGGATGAAGGAACGGTGGGGTATTTGTAGGGAAGGAGTGAGACATAGTGTCCTAGAAACACCTGGGGAGCGTCAGTCGGTACCTCCCCATCGCCATCCACCAGCTCACCGATCGTCTCGACGCTGACCAGGTAAAATAGTCCTTCAGGGCGTCAAGATGTTCTACTTGGCTGTATGGCAGCCAGGTCCTATCCCGGACTTCCAAAGTATTTCGAAGTCAGCGTCCATTCTGGTACCTCGGTGCGATAGTACCTTGTCCACGGCCCATTCTCGATCAACATGATCGTCGAATCGGCAACTTGCATCTCGAGTCTTCCTGGGAACTTGTGGTCATTGTTGGGCATGTGGATTCGTAAGTACGATGCATGAAACACGGGGTTGCACTCCTGTTGTTTCAACCTATCCGGCAAGTCCAACTTGTATGAGTTGTTCTTGAAGTCCAGCATTATCTGGTATGGCCCAATATATTTAGGTATGAATTTTTACCCGTCCCTTGGGAAGCTAATGTTCTTAGACGATACATAGACTAAGTTGCCCACCACAAACGGGCACGCTCGCCGTGTTTATTCGCCTCCCTTGTCTGTTTGACGCGAGCCGCTAGGATGGCGTCGTGCGTGGTGAGCACGGTGGTCTTCAGCTTCTGGGCATACACTCTAACTCCCCGGATACTCCGTTGTTTTCAGGCGTCTCCCAAATGAAGGAGTGAGGCATTCGGCCCGAGTTGACAAAGAATGGCGGGTAAGTCGTGGTGTCATTGTGCGCCAGGTTAATGGCAAATTCTATTGCAGGCAAGCGCCCCACCCAGTCCGTTTGACTGGGGGATATCGTGCTTCGTATCATTTGTCCTATCATGCGGTTCGCGCGTTCTGTCGAACCGTCCGTCTCCAGATGGTACACACTTGACATTTTCTGCTTAATTCCTATCAGCTGATTTAGCCACATCCAGAATCTGCTCGTAAACAGGACATCCCGGTCGCTTATGATGGACTTTGGTAAGCCATGGTGTTTGTACACTTCCGTGAACATCAGCTCAGTCACTTCCTTTGCATTGTAGTTCGTCCGGCTCAGCACCAAGTGCACCATCCCAGTGAACAGATCAATTATCACGGTGATGCTATCAAATTTGCCATCTCTATTCTTAGATAGTGGTAGTGGACCGACAAAATCCACGCCTATGGCATCCCACAGTTTAGATGGAATCTTGGGTGAGTGCAGCAACCCATATGGCTTCTGGTTAGAGGGCTTACTCTTTTGACAGGTTTGGCATGAGGCGCAAAACGCCTGTACGTCCGGTACCAGCATCTTCCACCACACGTACTCTCGGAGGTACGACATTGTCTTCCTCGCGCCTAGATGAGCTAACAATGAGTGCGCTTGATCTATCAGCGTTTCGCGCAGCTTCCGCTCTCCAACCATTATGTCCGGGATGCATAGCAGCTCCCTATCTTGTAGTCTCAGCCTCAGGTATCCCTCCCTGAGCTCGAAGTTCTTATAGGACTCAGGTGCGTCTAGTATCATTTTGAAAAAGGGATCTTCCTCATATCTTCCCTTAATTTCAGACAATACCGCCTCCTTTTCAGGGTACGTGATAGGTACCTTTGCTGGCTGGTACTCTGGCTCGGTTAACCCTTCTTGCAGGTTTTCCAGCTCTTCGCTGGTCCGGATCCTCTGGGGTTCCTCCATCTGGCCGGTCTCTGGGTGGTTATGCTCTTTCAGGAGCTCCCCCCCCCCCTCCTTTTGTTTGACTGGGCCCTTCAGGATGAAACGATCCCTCACCCGCCATGCAAACTCTGCAGATGTCTCCAGGCGCCCAGTCTCCGCTGGTTCGACGACCCTCCGGCCCTTCCTCTTAGGTGCAGGTGTGTCCATCCCTTTCTCTGCAAGAACAGGATCACTAACGGCAGATCCATGAGCCGGTTCGCGGTTGCTCCAGTTCATGGAAAATCTGGTCAATGACATTCCAAGAGCCGGTTCGTGGTTGCCCCGGTCCGTGGAAGATCTGGTCAATGACCTTCCCTGACCCGGTTCGTGGTTGCTCCGGTCTGCCAGAGGCATTCCATGACCCATTTCGCGGTTTATGGGAGATCTGGTCGATAACATTCCAAGAGCCATTTCGCGGTTGTCCGCTCCACTGGCAACCTGGCCCTCAGGAGATCTGGTGGGTGTCTCTCCCTGAACCAATCCACGGCTGACGGATGGGCTCACAGTATCCTGTCCATGGGTTGGCTCGCGCTTGGCAGCCATGTGCGCACTTCTTCTGGGCGTCTGGGCAGTGGTCTCCAACCCTACAGTCACCAGCATGGTGACCAAGCTGGCAACTGGCGGTGAGATGACTTCCCCTTCCAGTACCACATACTCACTGGGGGCCCTCACTGTGCCAGGCTCATCAAACTCATACATTCGCGACAGCGCATCCGGCAGGATGTTCTCCTCGCCGGGCAGGTACTCAATATCAAAGTCAAACTCTCCCGTCGTCTCCTGCCAACGCGCCTGCCACCCGGACAGGTTCTTCTGTCGCATGAAGTGAGTCAGGCTCTTATGGTCCATCAACCAGGTAAACTTCATGCCCTGTAGGATGTCCCTATGTCTAACCATAGTCTCCACCCCAGCCAACAACTCCTGTTCATGAACAGGGTAATTCCGCTGGGCCGAAGACATCTTCGCAGAGTAGAACGCCGCCACTCTCGCTGTACGCCAGTCGTCGCCTTGTGCGACCACCCCGCCAATGCCCGTCGCACTGGCATCCGTCATCATCCAAATTCGGGGATGTCCCGGTGAGTAGTCTAATGGCATCCTACTATGTGACGCACATGCTGACACATAACGCTTCACTTCATCGAAAGCGCGTTGTTCCGTGTCCGTCCATCTGAATGGGACAGTGTCCGCGGACGCTTCGGACAGGACACCCAAAGGTAAGCGCACCTTGTGGATGTCGTCCGCCAGGTACCCCACTGACCCAATAAACCCCTTACAGAGCGTTCGGTTCGTAGGTACCTTCCAGGACAAGATTTTGTCCACCTTTGCAGGATCCATGCGGATTCCTTCCTTCCCAACGACATGACCAAGGATCTTATTCTCACTTAGGTAAAGTTTCTCTTGCTCTAAGATAGCCAGGATCTTCTTGATGTGCTCAACGTGTTCTTCCAGGGTGTCTGAGTACACGATGATGTCGTCAAGGTAGATGTCCATGAACCGGCCGATGTACTCGCCGAAAAGGTGATTCATCAGCGCCTGATACATTGCCAGCGCATTGCAGTCGCCCTGCTGGACGACGTGGCTTACCATGTTCCCATCCAGCGTGGTCACAGCAGAATGAGGTATGTGTTCTGGTATTATTCTTATTTGTTTGTACGTGTCCTGACCATCTATCAAGGACTTGTACTTCTTTCACGATACTCGGCGCAAGATCCCCTCCATATCGGGCAACGGTGACAACAACTTCTTGGTGTTGTTGTTCTGTTCCCGGAGATCAAACACCGTGCGCAGCCTGTCTGACCCGGGCTTCTTCAGGAACAGCATCGGCACCGTGTTACCGGCGCTCATGACCTGCCAACGTCCGGACTTGAGGTAAGCAGCTCTCTTTTCTGACCACTGTGGTCTCATAGCTTCTGGACAGCGAGACGGCCTCCAGTGGTATATTTTATTCTTGTCTATCAGCGGGATCGAGTGATTAATGGTGCGCAGAGGAGGTAAGCCTGTCTCAGAAGCCTTCACACAAAGCGGCTTGGCTAACGTTTTCAGATGCTCTCGAACTTTGTCGAGCTCTTCAGCATACACCTCCGCGGCCCTGGACTCTAATACCGAGACCTCGTCGCCCTTCATGGGCATGGGCACGTTGCTGCCCACAATCACTTGAGGTGAGTTGAATCCCACCGTTACCTTATGTTGAAATAGGAACAGTGTGCCTAATATCAAGTCATAGTTTTGCAGGTTGATCACATCGAAATATTGTTCGCTGTCGATCCCCTGGTACTGCAGCCTGGCCTTCGCGCCGTAGTTAACCTTCGAACACGACCCTTGGACTGCCAGCTGAATGGTCAATGGTTTGGTGAGTTGACTCAACGGCACTCTCAATTGCTCGGCTAACGTCAGCGACATGAAATCCGCTAGTGATCCAGTGTCGATCAGGGCGCGTGCAGGTTGCCCATTTATGTGTACTACCACCACGATAGGCTTTGGTAGTACGCGCGTGAAGTCGCGTGTCAACGCGGCGTTGCGCTGCAACGCCAGGTACTGACCCGCTGGCACCGCGACTCCATTCAGCTCCACGACGTGCATCAGACCCTTGGTCATCTTGACGCCCATCGGATGTAGAGGTTGCACAAGGTACTTGGCCAATTTGTCCAGCTGTCGGTCTACATCTGACAGTGGCCCCCGTTCTAACAGCCTGAACAGGTTCCATTCGCATGACCATTCCTCCATGGCATCCTGCAATGCATGGAATCCCTGGGCGAGTTGTTTTGCATACCAATTGGAGACGTTGAACCTTGAGTTCAACAGTAGTTCCTCCGATACGGTGGCTGCGAACTGCAGTGCCGTGTCATAGACCTCGTAGAGCCCTCCGCCTACAAAGTTACATTCAAACCTTCGTGGTACCTGGCACGCTGGCCCATCGTTATGGTAGTTCCTTTCCGCATCCAGCAAGTAGGTTGCATGCTCAGCCAACGCGTCCCCCATGGGACTCGACCTCCAGGTGCGTTTTCGCTCAGACCCTCTCAGTTCCTTCTTATCGAAACCTCTGTGCAGTCCTACGTAGCGCCAGTACCAACGATCCACCTCAAAGCAGGGGTTCGTCAGTAGGACAATGGGAATGGTGAGTTCTGGGTCCAGTCTGCAGCAGGAGTCCATTATGACGTATTCTGTTGCAGATACGCGATACAAGTGAAACCTGTCCGCAGCCAGTGAGTCTGGGCAGTCAGTCCTGTCTCCAGGGTACTGAATACCAGAAAGTAGCATCCGGGCACGCTCTGTCAAAGGGTCTCCCATCTGGTCCAACCTTAGACCGGCGTCATGGGGCTGGGGTAACGCATCCCCAAATGCCATTGCCCCCAAGAACACGTCATTTCTGTTTTCGGTGGTGTCTGCGAGGTCCCGCAACCTATCCACCTCCCGGAGATCAATGTGGACCCCGTAACTGGGCACACCCGGCGGCTTCCCTAATAGGTGAGTCTTTATATTGTTCTTCTCAGGACAATGACGAGACTGGTGTCCAGGTTGCTTGCAGCGGAAGCACTTTCCCTCTGCTGCCAGCCTATCGTGCTCCTCCTTTGGGAGGGGCTCAAACCTTTTACCTGTGGAACCCTGGGGCTTTGTACTACCCTCTGGCCTAGACCGGTTCTTGTCCCAGTGCCTCTGGTCCTTAGGTTTATCCCTATGGCGCTCGCATTTTCATGAGTCCTTGCCCTCACGTTTCCTCTCTGGGGTCATGGAGGAGCTTTCAAGGTTAGACGACCCTTTCTTTGTCTGCACCGTCCGTTCTCTACCAACCGGCACTGACTGCGAGATCTCAATGATCTCGGCTGCCGCCAGTACTTTGTTGAAGGACAATACTTCCGGGTTAAGTTCCTTTTTCCAGAGTTCATGCTGAATGTCCGCTCTCAGGCCAAACCACAGATGTTCGACTCGCTGTCGTTCGTCTATGTCGCCTATCATGTTCCAAAGCTCACTGAGCTCATAATAGTAAGCTCGCACTGTTTTCTCATTCTGATAACATTTCTTAAGTTGGGCATGTAGTTCAGTCCGGAAGTTGACCGGGAAATAATGATTAAAGAGTTCGCTAAAGAATTCAGGTAGTCTCCAACGGTAAGGGTCTCTTGCTACTTCTCTAATGTAGAATTCATGAGCTTTACCAGTCATGTACCTCAACAATGTGAATACGCACGCCTTTCGCTCGACATGGCCATCTTTTACGTAAGCCATCCCCTCAGTGATGAACCTGTGGAACGCCCTAGAATCCACCTCGCCATCATATACGGTAGGTGGCACCGGCTTTAGAATGGTGTGTTGCTTCTTCTTTTTCTTCTTCTTCGAAGACTTCTTACGGGTGCGCGATGATTTCTTAGGTCGTCATTTCCTCGACAAGTCCGTTGTCGAGCCATCGGATGTTTCATCAGAGGACTCACTCGATGTTGACTCACTCGAGCTGCTGCTACTTGAGTCATCGCTGGATGGATCAGACTCCGAGTGAGTCTTCTCTCTGGGCTCTCTGGACTTAACCCTGCTCAGCACCCGTCCAATATAGCTTTGGGCCGTTACTTGTTGCACGGGCTGCAAAGCCCTGGGCGTCTCGCTCGCAGCTCGGGTCTTGGTCGAAGGTTTCACAACTTTCTCGATCATGGACTTTACCGGTTGCGAATGATTCGTCGCACCCATGTCAACCTTGGTAGGTGCCAAATCTTTCTCAAGCTTCCGATTGAGCTCTCGAATCCTTTTCTCATACTTTCGTTCTAGTCTGACCTCGGCGACACGGACAGCCTCTATGGCTCGCTCGTGGACAAGCCTCTCAAGTTCCTCCTTGGATACCTCGATGCTTTTGACCTCCGGCACGTGTTCCGTGCTGGTTTCATTTTCGCCTTCACTGGTTACCTCTCTCGCTGCTTTAGCAGCATTCCAGGCTTCGAAGGCAGCACGCTGGGCATCCAGATCCAGTTCCCCCTCGTCAAGATCAGCGGCTCCCCACTCTCTTGGGTCTGTGGTCTTGCCCTTCGAGGGTCCAGCTGTTCCAGACGCAGTTGCATCAATCTGTGAGTGTATCTTAGACTGCCTTCGATTCACTCGCTCACGTTCGTCATTGGTCAGACGACGCTCAGCCTCTTTCATGAGGCTCTCCTGCTCCTTCGTTAACGTACAAACGGGAGCAGGTTCGGATTTTAATCCACTTGAAAAGGCACCCTCACGGCTTCGTTTTCGTCGAACCGTGATCCATGGACGACCGTCGTCATCGGACTCATCACTTTCGGAGTCTGGATCTGCTTCACTGGGAGCAGGAGGTAGGGTCACACTCAATAGTCTATTCACGTCCTCTACTGACTCAAAATGGTTCTCAGGGGTATTCTCAGCCATGGAGACCTGCTCCGTGGACTTCTCCTTGGGGCCGTGCAGGCCAAACCAAGGGCTTCTTGCCTGGACGATGTCGCTGCACAAGCGGACGGTCCTAAGGACAGATGTCTCTGATTTAGTCACCTCGAAAGGTGCTATCTCAGGGGTGTCGTCCAAGGCAGTCAGTGGTGAGTCGAAGGGTGAATAAGGCATGGCACCAGGAGGCTTTGGGGTTGGAAGGATCTTCTGGGTGCGCTGGTTGATAGGTCGCATATCGTAATGAACAGTAGTCATGTCAGTAGTTGATGAGTGAAATAGATTATTGTTTTGCCGACTCGTCACCAGAGGTTGGCCAAACCTAGGTTATCGAGAATGGCAGTGGGTAGGTTTAGATTAAGCTAGGAGAAGGTGAAAAAATATGTGACGACAGCTCGAAGTGGTAACTTGAGTTGAAGGCACACGGAAACGAGTCTTAAGATGATCAAGCAATGTCACCAGGTAATAGCTTAGTTGCAAGAACGCCAAACGTTACAACTCTAACTACTGGGTCTTTTATAGCTTTTCTGTAATGTAGCACATGAAATAGTAAGGGCGTAGGGTATGGAGGCGCGGAGCACCGGAATAACTCGGACTGTAAGATAATGTCAAAGAAAATAAATGTTAGGTACGATAATCACATGGTATGGTTGGGGGTCAAGCTGAGTGGACGTGTAGACGCCACAGTGCCGATGCATTCCGAGATCTTATGCCCAACGGCGTTGTAGAGCGGCCATTGTGTGTAGCAGCAGTACCCTCCATTTTGATAGGATGTAATTGTGCTACCGACCGCAGCACTAGGTGACTGAACCTGGGCATCTCAGCATCAGGAAAACCCTCCCACCTAAACCGTCTTAGTGAAATTAGAGCATTTTAGTGAAATTTCGACAGCTGTGAAAATTAATGGGCCCATCTGCAAAATGACAAAATGAACGTGCATTACGGACGTTTGCTTGGTTTCCGTGGACTGACAAACTGAACACCCAACCCAGACATAGTGAGTGAGTATCTGAGCACGGAGCCATACTATCACTTGCCCAGAGTTGCAAAACGTTCCGACCAGTTTTTCATAACACAACAACTACACAACATTAAAATAAAAAAACACTAGGAGCATGTTGGATTTAGTACGTACTCTAAGGCTATGTAAAAAAAATAAAGAAATATGTCCAGCCTACGTTGCCAGAGAGAAGCCAGTGCGAAACAGTGTTTGAGCACAGAGTTGCAAAATTTCTCACCCGCATAGAAGTCGTCGTGTCACACTGTGTCACACTGCTGTTTTAACTCTCTGACGAAGCGACCAGCGCTGCAAGACTGAAAGCTTAACTTCACAGATGAGTGAGTGATGTCAGCCGAGTTGCCAAGCAGCACTTTGCAACTCCGAACACAAGCTCATTCCTCCTGTCACGCTTTGCATCTCGATACTAGATGTCCACGGGAGTCCGCGCATTTTTGGCAAAATGTTTATTACTCCACATCGCACAAACAAACAAAATTAATTCTTTGACGGTTCGATAGCGTGACATCGAAAGTACAACATCTGCTAGTTTATTTTTCGAAAATTGACGTGTTGAGTCCAGCGGAGAGTTACCGCGCAGAAAAGTGCATTTTCCCTAGAGTTCGCACACTTCGTCACAATATGTCACACGTCTGCCGCAATGCCTTTTCACGCTCCGCAGAGTCCGCACCGTTTGAACAGCGTGTTGTGAAGTTGTGCGCTGTGTACTTACTTAGAGGCAAAATGAAGCAGCATAAACATGCAATTAATGCTACTGAACTGACTATTGTGACTGTAAGATATGTAAGTGTAACTAATGTGAATAATAGTAAGGCAGACTCGGATAAGCTTGTGCAGGCATACTATGATAGTTGTGAAAAGAATGATGGGGAATGGTATGATGGTGTGTATTGATAGGCACATGGTGGTGTAAATTATGCTGGGGAGAGAATGGGTGCTGCTGGTGTCCACGAGGAGGTGAAGTAAGTGCAACGCGGGAATAAACGGTCGAGGGGGGATCAGACATTGACAGCGCGGGAACTAAATGTGGAGTAGTGGATGAGGATGGCACTGGTAAGTCCATCGAATGTTGCGGGTTGTTGAGTCGACGACAGATTGCAGGAGGCTCAACTTGAAGTGACTCCACTGATGCAGCATTTTCATCAATCATGCTTGCATGTGTGCGTTTCTGCCCACGAGGGAGACGGCCATAAAGGCCAGTGAACTTCAGATCATCCTTCAGCTGGGGGCGGCCATCAAGCTGCGCTTGAATCAAGGAAACACGTTCAGGATTGTTTCGAGCACCATCGAGAGAAATTTCCAGAGCTTGTGCGAGTTCGAGAAGATCAGCTTTTGATTTGCCGCTGAGAGAACCGCTGAATAATACTGTAGGACCGCGAGCATCACGGACAGCTTGAGCAGCTGTTTCTCGCGCTTCCCGCCGCTGTGTTGCCTCTGCCTTCTGTCGCGCTTTTTCAGCCCGTGCTGCCTTCTCAGCCTCCCAAGCACGCACACCTGCAGCTGAAGTGAGTCCCCTTGCTCCAACATTAATTGTACCCTCTTTCGTCTTCTTTTTGTTTGAATTTAGCTTCTTTTTTAGGTCGCCCATCTCCTGCAGTGCGAGTATGCAATGTGCTTCCGCAGAATCAAGTCTGGCTGCCAGAGTGCGGTTTTCCTCCAGCAACCGCTCATTCATTTCCACCGTGGCATCAAGTTTCTTCTCCATGGACCAGCTGGGAAGGAACGGGGTAGGAGTTGGGGTGACAGCGCTAATGACCAAATGAGCGAACGACGGATCTGACTCTGGTGTTGCAGGACTCGGAGTTGTGGTAGGAGTGTTTGGTGAGTGTGTCTGCGGTGTAGATGTGGGATGGGAAGATGACGGCGCTTCATTATTCTCCAAAGATTCTCGTGTGACAGTGTCTGACTCATCATTATCCTCCCTTTCACCATTGCTAATTTCGCCGTCGGAGTCAGCACCTGGCTCCAAGCCCTCCTCGAAATCAAACACCTCCTCGACATCAGGCAGCAGCTCAGGTGTCTTTCCTCCACCCCCTTCAGGGACTGGAAAAGATGAAGGTACGTGCGCATGAATTGATGTTGCCTTACTCGGCGCATAATCTTCTTCTCTGAATATGCTTGGATCAATGGGATTGAGGCCACTATGTTGCCATGCCTTTTTAATGAGATCTGGCCGTGAAAAAACTTCAGTTTCGAACTGCCAT
The DNA here is from genome assembly GCF_016758755.1 of Suillus discolor. Classification (NCBI taxonomy): domain Eukaryota; kingdom Fungi; phylum Basidiomycota; class Agaricomycetes; order Boletales; family Suillaceae; genus Suillus; species Suillus discolor. The sequence goes on along the minus strand of NW_024541468.1, from coordinate 19,057 downwards.
GTATTCCCTGACAAATTCTTTCCTAGGTATGTCCGCACCTGTCTCAGTAACAACTTCATCGCAGCGCTTTCGCCAGGCATTCTGCAAGGGGCCAAAGCAACCAACATCGAGAGGCTGCAACTTGTGAGTTGTATGTGGAGGGAGACAGAACAAGTGAGTGTTATTGTTGAGTGCGAGCTCACGAATCTGATCTGTGATATGCGAGCTGTGGCCATCAAATATGAGAAGGATGGGTTTCCCAGATGTGTTACGAGCTGTGGCCTGAGGTATGAATGATTCTTCAAACCATTGTGTGCCAACGAAGTCATCAGTCCAACCATTAGGGGACATGTAAGTACTGCAATATTCGTGTCAGTATTGGTTAATTTTGATGACAACTAATCTTACTTGATTGCAGGATCGACTGTCCACCATGATGGTGAATGCTCCTTGCCAGAAAACACAAATGCTGGCTGTATATTTGTGCCGTCAGCACACACACACTCGATGATGGTGACAAGCTCAAGGTTGTCACTTTTGAACTTGTAGTGTACCCATTTTCCGCACGACATAAGGTATTTGACTCTGCAATGTCCTCGTCCTCCTCCTCGTTGACAACCTTTCTCATCCATGTTGTATACGTTCTCCCATGGGATGCCAAGCTCTTCCATGATCTCACGCAGGAGCTTGAAGTGGTCTTCGACTGTTGTTTTATTGAAACACTGGCCCCGTTTTGGATCAAGTCCTGAAGGCCGCCCAAGCTTAATGCTTGGATGGCGATGGAGAAAACGGTAAATCCAGTTCTTTGATGGTGTCCTTCGACAGAGTGCATAACACTTCTGTTTGACGGTCCGCTTACTGATTGGATTGCCTGCAGCATCGAGGTGCTCGATCCAGTCCACGAGAACTTTCTCTTGATGCTCTGAGAGCAGCTGCTGATGTTTGTGGGCCTCCTTAGGAGGACGAACACCACGAAATCGGCCACGAAGAGTACTCTCAGGAATACCATAGTAAGTCGCTGTTTTTCTGATATTTGGTGTGTTACCAGCTCGCTGATCTTCCCAAAGCTTTGCACAGGCCTTCTGGACTTTTTCTTCTTTGGTCTCGCGCAGCTGTTTGGACTTGACCATGCAGTTGTTAGAGTTGGCTCAGACTTCAATTTGGCATTGGTATTTTCATGCCGCATTTCGGCATTGCGGAGTTTTGATTACACAGTCTCGATGTAACGCTTTGGGCAGATTGTCACGTCTGGGGCTTATTTCTATTATCGCAGATGATCCTGACGAGCATGTGCCCCAGATAAATTTGTTTTAGTATTTTCTAATCATGTATAACCATCTCACAATATTCCAGAATTTATTATGGATATCTGACCTATAGAGTGAGCCTTCTATGTCTTTCGCACCGATAAGTTGCCTATGGGATGAGATCTACTTCAATTTTCTTCAAAACAAAAATATGGCAGTATGTATTATGTTTTGGGGAATCCAGATCTATCATGGATAAGGATTCCGTGCAGAATTGCGTGTGCTAGAGTCAATGCGCGGACTCTTGGGACACACGGACTCGTGGGACCATCTAGTAGTAGAGATGAACGTAGAAAATTAGCGCATTGCTATTTCTTATGTAATCAAAGTACATCATGTTCAGCCTGAGGCTGGTTTCCCATAACATAGAAACCCGGCCTGAAAGCTTACCTTTTGCCTCACAAAACTGCTGCCTGAGGTGTTTTGGTCTCTCTGACCAACTTGAAGGACTCGTTGGCCATTCAGATTCGGACTTTGCGTCTGATAAAGATGCTTATGTCTATTAGTACCTTTTCGGTTCCCCCCATCAGCTGACACTCCCAGAAACAGTCACGTCCTCGACTGAAAGCAGAATACATCGCTCTCTCGAATGCTGCTTGGGAACAAATTCACCTTAATCAATTACTGCACGATTTCGGACTTGATTAAGATTCGTCGTTCATCCTGCCTACTATTCTATACGGAGACAATAATGGGAGCCATGCGCTAACGAAAAAACCCCAGTTCCATGACCGCGCGAAACACATTCGTGTGTGGTATCACTTCATTCGAGATCTCGTCAATGATGGTATTATCAAGATCCCATACACCACACATGATGTGGTTGCCGACATTTTCACGAAATTCCTGCCACGAAAACTTTTCCGCAATCATCGCTGCTCTCTCGCTCTTCGCTCATCTTCAAACGAGACCTTGGCTGAATAGTTCCACACGCGTATCTGCTGATATGCGTCTGAGTGGGAGTATCACGATACATCCTTCGTACGTGTCTATTTTACATACACATACACATTATCATACAAGTTCCATCCACATTCACATTTCGTTCTCTGTTTCGATGATTATTTAATATTCAGCGTCTATAATATTCCCTTCCCTCAGTCTTTCCAACTAAGACTGAGGCGAGCTACTTACTACAACTCCTCTGCATACTTAGTGCTAACGATACATTCCTCGTTTCTAGTCCGAGCCTCTCGATTCGTCAGAGTCGTTCGCTGCATGTGACTGCTATTCATAATTTTATAGGACTCAGATGCCACGGGAGTTGTCATATATTCTGGCAATTCTGTCATTATCGCCATGGTGCAGATGTTTGTACTGGGTCCACGCCTATGCCTCATCCTTGACGTTCGAGAATGCTATGCTAAGCTTGTCGGCGACTCTGATACAAGAACAGATATGATTTCGATTGTTTTCCGGGAGCATGCACACGTGTCAACCGGCAGTTGCGTGTAGCACGGGAATCCTTGTTGAGTGTTATGCAGGGAGCAGGAGAAATTTCTTGAGGGCCGGGTGCTCAGCGTCAGTTATATTCCAAACATGCATTGGTAGAATTATGAACCGTTGGCAGAGGGTTGAACCTAAGCCATGACTAAATTATCGACATATCTCATAAAAGACACTTCCTCAAATCGACCGTAATGCTTGTATCTACAATCTCATCACTGACCACTTCATCATGAAGAATTGCACATCGCGAGTCGCAATTTCCACCAACTCTGTTTCTACCTTTACACTGCCCTTCTTGAAGATCTCTCCGTCCCACAAAGATGTCCAAGTTTTGGGAGAATGAGCGAACAACCCATACTCGGAGCCCGGGAGACTGTTATTTACCATTCCTTTTTCGAAACTTCCGACATGGTAACCGCAAATAACGGAACCTGGCTGTGCGGATAACAGACCAGCGAGAGCTTTGGCAACGAGGAATTGTTTCTCCTCGCTGAAGAGGTGGAAGAATGAAATAGCGTTTATTACGCTAATGCGACCATGAAGGGAGTTCAGGGATTTCAAACAGGACAAATCTATGGCTGGCGCCGGAGAGACGTCGTCCGTCGGCGCAGCTATAGAGAGAAATGCCGGATCAAAGACATCTCCAGGGAGGAAGCATCCGGGATAAGAAGCTGGTGTCGTTTTGAAAAGTTCGTGGCTTAGTTGGAGAAACTCTGTACATACAGTTCGTTAATAAGAATGATTATTCACAGGAAAAAAATACCGTTGAAGAGATCTGATGCAATGATGTTTTTGGCAGGAAACCCGTCCGCCGCAGCCTTTCTGCCATCAATACCGACTACAATGGTGTCAATATCATTTACGACAGAACATCGTGATTTGACGCACAGCAACAGCCAATGTCGAGCAACAAGGCATCGGGGCGCTTGCGACCAAGCTCAAGGATATGTTCGTACACAGAAAGATTTGATAAGTTTAACCTGAGGAATGTTATATTTCTGTTGGGTGTGCAGATTCACTGAAAATATACCGAAGGAAAACAAATGAACGAATACATGGATATGGTGCAACCTGTCAGCGATGGATGGTTATTAGACTTATTACGAACTCCACTGGGAATGACTCGCCTGATATGCTTTCGCCTGCACCTCCAGGATATGCCTCTTCAAGTCTTCGTCGTCGTCGATACCGGTCTGCGCCTTGAAGAATTCAGCTTGTTCGGAAGACAGACCGTAAAGGCTGGTGTCTACTGTTGGTGCCGATGCGATACGAAATGTTACGTCGCCCAACAACGTTGTAGAGCCATTGTGTGTAGTAGTACCTTCCATTTTGATGGGATGTAACTTGTGCTACTACGCTGCTTTCTGCATCCTTTTTCAAGGTGAATGAACCCGAGCGTCTCCCTAGCGGCATTTATAAAACGGCCGTTGGTCACAAGTGATACGAGGACCCCTGAATGCATGGAGGTAGGTAGGTAGGTAGGTAGGGAGGCCAGAGACCAGTCCATATTTGTTTGAGGTCTGAGGGCTGTATGTTTGATGCAATCATGACAAATTTCAGTGTTCTGCCGTCGCGGGGAGCTATACTTTGTCCGACTAGACAAATGCAAGCCAGTATGGCGAAGGCCTGATTTACACCTGGACAGATTTTAGGGTAGCAGTTTGTAGGTTATATTACGAGCTGCTCACCTGAGCAACATTCTTGTTAGCATTCCAACTCGGAACAAATCGAGCACGATCTGCTTGCAGCTTGAAGGCAGGTATGACATATGATCACCGTCAGGTTAGTAACACCGTTTGCTTCAATCGACTGTCGGACTAGCTAATCTCGTTTATTTTCAGTGATCGCATTCTATTGTCAAGGTAAAAAGAAAAGAAACCCACAAAGATTGGCAATCACAAATGAACAGCGTTGCGCCGGCTGCCTCGTATCTTGCTAGCTGCTATGCAAGGTTACGACTCGGAGCATGGCAACTCTACAAGCTTTTACTAGTAAGTCTGCACATGTCTTCTCAGATCACTTACTGAGAAGGATTCAGGGACAATTTGCCCTCAGCGCTGAGCGCTGAGAACCAAATACTTGGTATTTACTGTGGGCGGTTCGCCAACTTGAAATCCGAGGAAGGGAGGGTTGACCATATTTACATTCTGCCACCATAGAGTGCTCCAGCTAGATAGCTCGCCCGGTCATTTTCGGCGCTGTTTAAGACCTGATCTATCCCTAAGTACTAATCCGGACCCCACTGCTGAGGTGAGGGCGTTCCTGAAATGGTATAAGTCTGACTTCGAAGTTCCAGGTCACTACCGTTTGCAGTCTGGTGGCGATTGACGGAGTTTGAAGACATCGGCATACCCCACTTCACGCTTCCACACGCCGCCGCCGTCATGTCTCTCTTTGCTGCATGTAGCAACACGATCAGCTTGCCACCATGCCAGTTCCATTTTAGCACCTTTCTCCGGTGTACTAGCCTTCTCAAAGAGGATATTCTACAACCTCAGCCGCACACCGTCTCTGTCCTCATCGCGCCCGACATACTCCATCAACGAATTTCTAGCTGAAAAGGGCTGCCATCTCGGTTCGAGCGGTATTTAAATGAAGGATTCCATTGACACCACCTCCAGTGGTGGCGGGCAGACATAGAAATAGTATTCCTAATAACTAGCGAGCAGCAGGCAGGAACTTCGGGATGATATTATTAGGTGAGCCGTACCTAATACAGGTGAATGATTCAACCCCGCTTGAATTTGCCGAGCGTGCTGGGGTACCTAGACCTGTACCCAGACGTAGACCTGAAGTCTGCATATGCCTGTACCAAGACTGGCCAGAATCCCGACATTCACGCAGAGGCCTCATGTCCGGACATAAATCGTCGAGTTTTCGAGCATCTGATCCGCTAAATTTGGTATCTAACTTGGAATCGATAGGCCGAACCTACACAACTCACGGACATTAGTAACATTGTTTATCTTCAAACTTGAAGCTTGGAGTACTACTACCAGTTCTACACTTGGTGATAAGCAATAGTAGTTAGTTCGAAATGTCATCAAGGATCTGTTGTCCATGTGTTCTATGGTGTTATCATGATATCTGTACATTTGCTATTTGTGCGTTCCGCAGTTTGTGTAGTAGAATCAATTGGAGGCGCGTTTCAGGCCTCAAGGCCTCAGGTTCCATCATAAGTATTAGTTTCCTCATGGATAGGCTAGTCCGTGTTCAATTTTGCGTTATCTTTATAAGTACATTACCTTGCGGCAGAGAAATATTATGTTCTGCTGTGTAGGTTGAAAGAACTCGTCAAGAAAATAAGTAACTTAGAAACTCACCTGCATACATATCGGAGCAAGTCTGCTAGAAGTTCCCGCCTGGGGCTCCGGCGTTCTTACAATTGTATAAGGAAATAACTTCCCGGCTGCGGAGCCGTAATCGACTTGCTCACCCGCGCTCGCCATGGCTGAGCACTCATCCGACTACCCATGACATCAAATTCTCCAACCTCGCCGTCAAAGCCAATGCGCAAGCATCTCAAGAAAATTTCAAAAGCCATAATGAAGTCTCACCGAGTTCAACTTCCAAAGTACGACTTACCCGTTCGACTGCGACCGGTAGGCCTCCCTCGGGACTATCACACGAAGGCATTAGTCGCTCATAATCACTAAATTCATTAGTGGTTCCTCGTGTTCACCTGCGTGATAATGGTGATACTCGCCTTCTTAGGTTTCACGAACTATTCCCGGGCCCTACCCCTGAACGACAAGTTCCTACACTTTACTTGTCTGTGTGTCGCGACGGGCGTGTTTTACTTTATATTCGATGTGGAGGAGTGAGTTCTCACATTTTAGCTAACTGGATATTTGCTGAATATTTGGGTTTCATTATAGAGAAGCTCGTAGAGTTTGGTTCTGGCGCCATTCAGGGCTGATATTTACTGCTGTCGTATGTTTCTTCTTTGGAGGGTTCGTGAGCGAGATCGTGCAGTCCCTGCTTCCAGTACGTTCCACTTTCCTCGTCTGACCGAGTACGACTATATCATGCGGAACTAGCATAAGGAATTTCAATCTGGTGATGTGGTGGTATGTTACTTCTCTTGGCTCTGGCGTCTTTCATCCAGTAATCATGCTCGACAGGCAAATTGGCTAGGTTCCACCGTCGGACTCTATCTAGCATATTATATCGAGAGATATTACCGTTCGCGGCGAGAGGTGAGCCGCTTCCTGCCTCGTCCAGCAATCTCACGCGACCCCCAATTCTTCAGATCGCACGCCTATACCGTCCCTTAGAGACAGGCGATATTTCCGATGCAGAAGACGAAGGAACGTCTGGAACACAACTCCTACCCTTGTACTCTCATCCCTCAGCCCCATCCAGGTCAAAGCCTGCTAAAGTCGCCCGTTTACATGACGTCTGGGACGAAAGAGAAGATTTGTTTGGTGTTGGTGATGACAGTGACGAAGAGGATGGTGCAGGCACACCACGACCGCAGCGCGAAAATTCGCAACACGTTCCCCTTGCCCCTCCAAAGATACTTATTACGAGTTCATGAACGCACGCGGATTCTTATGGCATCATGTACACCATCATTTAGCTCAGCATGTATTTGCATATACATAAATCTAAACATCCGGAACAAATACAATCATGTTGCACTCTTTTGAAGGTCGAGCAAGCACTTCAACGTCCGCCGTCTCAAAATAAGGTCTCTGATTCGCTCCTAAACAAACGGTGGCATGAATGCAGCGGAATTTTTATAGCATCACGTACACGAGTTAGCGTAGCATCTACTTGAATCAAAATCATCTGTGACGAATGTGATGCAGTATATCCAATCATGCTACATACTATGAAGGTCGAACAGTTTCAAGCGCTTCAACGTCAGCTTGCATCGAAATAAGATCGCTCCTGACAACATCGATCTCTTCCTGTTGTTTCCCAGCAAGCTCTCGCAGCCCTTCATACGCCGCCATAGGAACAACCGCAACATTCTTCTCAATCCCTCGCTCCAGAGTCGCCTATAAAATACACACACATAAGCCCAGTCAATACAAAACAAAAATCTATCGAAGCTCACCTTTAGATCCCTCTTCAGCCCCTCCCCAACCCTATCAGCATCCTCCACCCATTTCCTCTTTGCTCGCTCCCATTTACCCACCGCCCATCTTATACTAGCAACAGCAACGAGTGCACCAGCACCTAACGCAGTCCCAGTTTCGGAACCAGTGCCAATACTCAAAGCGCTCTCTCCAAATGCAAGCCACCATGCAATACCAGCACCGCCGGACATACCACCAAACGCACCCAACACTGCGTTCTGGGCATCGCGGTGTAACCGCGTAGTGGTGTGTTGTGTCAGCTGGGAACGCCGTGCTTGTATGGGGCGGGTAAGGGTATTTGGGGTGAGTGCGTATGTTGGGGAGTGTGTCAGTTGACGGAGATGGTTGTCAAGAATAGGGGAATGGAAGGCAGGGGATGGGGATGGGGATGGGGATGCGAGTTTTCTGAGTTGAGAAAAAGTGGATGATGTTAGGGATGCTTGGGTAGAGGCGAGACGACCCGTTTGGAGGATGAGCTATAGGTTATCAAATTTACAATAGAAAAAAATATTTATGCGATGCGTGCATACCTGGTTTTCAAGTTCCCTACACCAGTACCTGTCCAGTGCGGAACTCACCAAAGAATCTATCTCATCGACGCGCCATACCATTTTCAGCCAGGTCAACGACTCTAGTACGGCTTTCATCTCTTTCGAACCGCGAAGCAGAGCTTCATCTATTCCGGACTCTACGAGCACCTCCCTGTCTGTTCTCGCACGGACTTCTTCGACTTGGCACTGCAGCTCGCTGGCACCTGTAAAAATGCGGTCTATCGCTAGGCGTGCTTGGGATACCGATCGAGCACTAGCATACAACGCGCTCCGCATTTGTATCAAAGCACTCTGGGTGCGGATAGCCAACAACGATGACGTGCTACCCGAGTCCTTCAACCCAAGCATCCCCGCCAAAACATCACCAAGAAGCGATATCCTCGACCCCATAAAATCCTCCTGGTATCTCTGAATAGCAGCAGGAGACGAAGGATCCGCCTTGAGAGCAGAAACGGCTTCCAAAGCACGAATAGGGTCTACAGCAAGAATCTTTCCGGGGGTGCAATTTGCAGCTGCCAGTTCCTTGGAAATGTAATCTAGTGCATGTTCGGATGTGCTAGAAGCAGTGAGAACAAGTATTGTGTTCGGTCTTTGAAGAATATGTTGGGCATTGGAGATGAGCGCGGGTATGTCTTTTGTTAGTGGATTGCAAATAAAGATTAGCACGTCTCCTTTGAGGAGCGTTTTTGGGAGGGAGGGATGGGAGGAGAGGGATGAGATTTCGGTGAGTTGTATGGGGAAGGGATATTGTTGGAGCCAAGATGCAGGGATGGTGAGGGTGCCATTGACGAGGGAAGTTGATGGTCTATACCTATTCAGAATATCTGTTAAGCACCGTGCACCGACATCGAACATTAAACATGGACGCACTCGATTGTAAGGTAAGCAGACTGGTTTTTCCACCGGTTTCGTAGGATGTCGCTGTAAGCTTCATCAGTTGTAAACGGGTTTTCGAGGAGAGCTGTGATGAGCTCATGAGAGCCGGCCCACTGGTCAGCTCCGCACACTGGAAATAGGTTACTTCGTCGGATACATGAACATAAAAAGTCGGATGGAGGACTCACCAACTACGCGAGCACTCGTACGCGCTTCTGGCGGGGAACATAAATCTGCGTCGACTTCGCTCAAAAGTTTACTCCAGAGCTGGGAAGACTGTATTCGTCCGTCAGTGGTATTAGATCCCGGTAGTGCGCGAGGTAAAAATGCTGATATTCTGTGTAAGAGAGCTGAAACCTCGTGTTTACTTGAAGACGTCTTCTTTCCTAAAGGATAGTCAGAGGTTTGAGCGCTACTGCTGTATGCTCGGGTGCAGCTGCTGGCGTTCCGAGTCCGCCGCCGGCCAGTAACAAATGACCTGGATTGTTTTGCGTCACGCAAGACAGAGAGCTCGATGCTGAGATCCCTTGGTGAGAGAATTGTACGAAGAACATGATGGCGAGTGGCTAGACATGATGGCATTGAGTGGGTCCTTCTACTACAGGTCGCGGAGGCATTGAGACTGGTCGATCTCGGAGAGATTTGGCAGGCGAAGCACGGAGTTTAAAAATTTGCAGGTGCCGGCCGCTGTGGTCGTACTCCGAGTCTAGTACTGCATCTCTATATGATGATCATGAGTTTTAACATTGAATCTGCATGCCCATGTCCATATCTGCTTTGAATGCTCTCGACAACCTTCTATGCGACGGACTTCACAAACACGCCTTCAACGATTCGGTTCCAGCGAGTACTTGAAGCTTTCGGCGCGCGCCTTGATTTCAAGTCTCGAAAGGCATCCAAAGTTATTTCAACTCAAGGCTCTCATATCTTTGCTTGCAGGAAGCCATGTGATCCTTCGCTGCAACAGGCTACCACAATTACACCTCTAAAATTACTTCAAAAAGACCATGTGCGTTGCAAGTTTGAATATCCCTTTCGTCGCTCGAAATTTGCGTTTCTGGATTACAGGTCAAGGAATCCGAGGAATATGGGATTTTTTGATCGCAATCAATAAAAAAATTGAGGAGTGTGAGTGACAGTGTTGCCTATGGGACAGCATTTTCAAGATCTTCTCTGCAGCGTGTGATATCCACAGGAAGTTTTCATAACCTGCTGAGGTCCATGACCGTCATCCGCATATCACAAAGATAACCTTTTCCTCTTTGCTGAGGCTGCAAGGGTCTACTGCCCATGCTAAAGATCCAGGCGATAGAGCATGTTGCAGTGGTGGTCGTGGACAATATGGAGCAAATGGTATCATTTGCCGCAGTATCCTATTTCAATTTTAGTGCCGCAGCGCAATCGGGAAAGATGTGGTACTTTGGGCCGGTGCCTGAACGTGTGATTGATAGTCAAGGGGACTACTAGCGTGGCACTACTACTTCGACTGATAGCCCTTCAAATTGCAAACTTTCGTACTCCGTGCTTCGCTCTCCGAGATCAACCATCAACGCTTTTACAGCCACTTCCATATCGATAGACCGGATTTCAAACAAAAGGGTCACGTGCGTGAAGTACCTTCAAATGGTCACTCGTTCGAGGCTCTGCCTGAACCGCCGTCACATTCCAGCAGCTGCGAAACAGCAATGGGTGACTATGTCTACCCATGTGACATCCAGTGGCATAGCACAAGCCACTCATAAGAGCCTCCTGTTGACCGAATTCTTCAGCTCTCTCGGCTCCGCTCTCGGCCTCTATGTCATACTTAGTACGAGATTCACTTTTAAATAGACCACATTGTCAAGTTGCTGACCACTATGTTGGACGATCATGCACATGATCAGTCTATATCACATCGTGAATTCAGGGTATACTAGTATGTTGAACCCCGCGGTTTTATCTATTATGAGCAACGCAAACCAGTGCTTAGTGCCTTCCAGTGCAAAGTCAAATATGACATATCTAACATCCTGTGGATTTTTGTCATTACAACAGCAACGAATATCATTCCTTTATGTTTGTTTGGGGCATACAAGCGCTGGATGGTACTATATCATGCACGCATGCCTGTCTACTGGGTTCGCAAGCTCGCTCACATCTATTCCTCAAATACCATGACTCTAATCTTAAATGATCCCAGTTTGTGGCCCTTGATCAGTTCGTATCGTATTAGCAGCTATTTTATAGGTTCGTGGATGTCCAGTCGGCCGATATTCCGATCTAACCTGGAGTATGTTTTCGTAGTTGTCGCCTCTACTGGGGTAATGTACGATTGGGGTGAGCGACCTAGTATGAAAAACCGGAGATATTCTTACAGTATTTTTAGTACTAACTTTCGGACTGGAGGTATGTTCATGTCCATGACCGGAGCAAGAATCTCACTAAGAATTGGCTCATAGGTTGAATTAGTCTGGGTGAGCAGAGTGCCGCACTAAAGCACAACTCAAAAATATAATCAATTTGTGACAGAAGCAACGCTGGTCCCTTATAACCGTTTTGTTTCTCAGTGTATGTGACTTGTGTTATAATTGTTTGTCAACAAGGTCGTGCTGACATGAAAATATCCTAGGTGCGCTATCTTGGAATATCATACTCTGTGTAAGTCTGGTCGACAAGGTAACTGGTGCTGTGCTCATCGACCATGTCTCATAATCAGCCTCTCTGTGTTATGTATGTCTCCTCATACATTATGTCTGTTTCTTTTGACGGGCTGCATGCAGTGAATGTTCCGACGATATCAATGACAGATGCAGTAAGTATTTCACAGCAATGCGTATCATTCCCGTCTAATTACCTGCACTCCCATGTAGGGGTGAGTGAGATTCTTGACCATCTTGTTAGTTCGATATACTGACTGCCACAGCTGTGAGTTGGTTTCGAGTGTTTGATCTCCTGAGGCTGACCACTAACATCGCTGAATTTTTGAGGCTTTATCCTGACCATCGCAGTGGATTGGATTGCCATGGTCGTAACTGCAATGCTGGGCTGTGAGTGAATACCTCGGTGATTTCGAGGTAACTGAAATATCATGCAAGTGATCATGCTCGTTCGGTTATATGCCATGTATCAGCGATCCGGAAATGTGCTGATACCTCTCGTTGTCATCTTCGTTTCCGCCATCATTTTCATCGGAGTGGCTTCCGCAATGACAATGAAGAATATTTCAGTGGGTATGTTTAATTATGGCTCGAAGACTTCAGTGCATCAGGCTCACGAATCAATACCAGAGGAGGCCATTCTCTTCGGCAATTATCAGTGCACAGCTGATTACAAGGGAGATTATTTACTTCTGACTTCAATAACTTGGATACTCGGCACTGTATGGGAGGTCCTCGCACTGTTTCTGGCAGTCTGGATTGCCGTAAAACACTTCCGTGAATTGCGACGCCATTCTGCAGGAGGAATTATCAATGACTGCTTCACGGTGTTGATGAAAACTCACGTAGTTTACTTTGCGAGGTGAGCTCATAGGTGAATGTGGGTCTCCTTGTCCGCTGACGTCCCGGACGTGCTAGTGTTGTTGGTGTTTCGTGCCTCGGTCTCGGTACTTTTTTTTCGACAATTTTAGCGGTATGTCGATTAGTTGCTAACATCTGCATGCGACCATGGTTCATCATTTATAAAGGATCCAAATTCCATGCAAGCCTATATCTATTTTGGGTTTCTTTTAGTGTTCCGTTCTGTGCAGATGTTCGTGCTAGGACCGCGCCTGATCCTTGGCGTTCGAGAATATCATGCCAAGCTCAACGTGGCCAACTCCGATTTAGCAAGCGGCATGGCTTCAATTGCTTTCCAGGAGGACGTGCATGTGTCAACCAGCAGTAGTGTGTAGCGAGAGATGCTCGATGTGATTTACACTCGGCAGATATTCTGCAGGGAGCGGGAGAGTTCGTTTTTGCTCGATATTTCGTTTTGGTATTTATATGTACGTGATTCTGAGTTCTGGTCAGAAGTATATTTAGATACAAATAGGTCTGGATAGACCAATATTTTGTTGTACTTATTTGATATATCGGCAAAGTGTTGGTTTTCTGTATGGATTATCTTTCGTTCAAAGTTCACAAACGTATGAATTGAGAAATCGTCACGGGAGCTGTGGCGACAGCTCGAAGTAGTTATACTTGAGGTGAAGACACAATAGCAAACACTTAGACGATCAAGCAATATCACCAGGTAATAGCTTAGTTGCAAGAATGCCAACTCTACATGTCTATCCTACGAGGGTCTTTTATACGTTTCTGTAAGGTAACTAGTGTTGCCATGGCTCCGGCTTATTGCCGGTTTAACCATGGCTAGAGCTATGATTAGCCGAACTAAGTATTAGTTCCGGCTTATATAATTTACGGCTCGGCTCGGCTAAAATAGCCGCTCAAAGCCAGCTCAAAATAAAATTACTGAGCACCGGTCGCTGACTCACTGTAGCCTACCCAAGAATCAGAATCTTAGTGTTGCTGCCGAGACAAATCAAATCAAATCAAATCAAAGTATAACATTCTGGTAAATCAACAGCTTGGACTAACGAGTTCGGGAGTGGTCCAAGTCCTCATTGTTGCCTCAGTAGCGAAAGCAAGTGGAGAGTTGATTCATAAGGTTATTTATTGAGCTGCGTGACCGCTAGATTGAACAGTGCTGCAGGTCCGGTCATCGTTCATCTTCGTCGCTCCATATCAGATCATCAATGTCATCTTCTGGCAGACCGCAATTGCCAGTTGACCTGAATGATGAGATGTCGTTTTGTCTACGAACATGATAATGTGTGAGGTTCTGAGAATCAGAGATAAGATCAGTTACCTTGCGAGCAGATCCTCAACACCCGCCTGCCCTGCTTCCCAGTCTACACGTACCCAACTATGCACGAGCTCACTGTCGCAGTAGATCCAGTAATTCTCCGATAGAGATCTTGAATGTGCGGATGAGTTCTTGAATGGATGGATGAGAGAACGGCTATGATGAACATTAACTGTCGTTCGCGATTGCGTCGCCTTCGGTCATTCGTACTTTCTCCATGGCAGCAGGTATCGAGCAACAATCTTTAAGCAAAGGCATCGATTGTGACAAAGCCGACACAGGTGACGAATTTGGCGAACTAGACAGTATTTCCTCACCTGATGGTTTAGGTTCTTCGTCAGCCGGAAACTCGTTTGATGCATGAAGGGACTCAATATCGTCATCGTGAACTGGGCAGAAAGGACCCTTAAAGAACCTATGTTGGGCGTATGCAAATGCAGGTCTGTTCATGTCCCGTGCCAATATATCAGGCTTACAATACAAGACATAAGAAACTGGCGACACATACGTCAGTGCAATGGAGAGTGCAATCATAACCAATGTGCCTGTGGGCGGAAAGTACCCATTACTCATGGTGTCCTGCAATCTGATTAAACTGTGATTGTCTTCGAACAATTCAAGGTGAGTACATACCACGATATGATAACTGTTTCTGTCAATCAAATATCTGAGGCCCTGACTCATGCCAGATTGCTGATTAACAGCCAAGTCGGTCCTCAGGATGCACAAGAAAGTACCGACAGATGCCGATCCTAGAAGCTATTCGATTCAGTCAGGATTCAAGGAGACCATGAAGGACGAATTCAACGCTCACCAGTCCAGCTTGCTGTTTCCAAATGACAAGTACTGCACTCGCGAGACCACAAAATGCTATGAGTAGCCAATTGACGAAGAACGCAGCAGGCTCGGGTACCAATAAAAGGTTATGCAGTAATACTATCCGTATCCCAATGGCAAGGCCACCCAACCACAAAACCGATCGAAACCAACGAGTTATAATACAATTTAGTTCTGAGTTTCAAGTTAACACAAATTTGACATTTCCGAACCGAATCGAATTCACACCGAGTTTAACTCACCTCAGGCTCAACAGCGACACTACACTAAGCCTTTAGCTTTCACAATTGCAACAAGCACGTTGAACACTGCGATGAGTCCGCCTGCTCCAGTAAGCGACCCTGCTGATGTTTGATTCATGTGCTAAAACAAAAATTAGCGCATATACCATGTCAGTCACTCGCTATGAAACAAATGCGAGCAGAAGGCAGTAGAGTTGGAGAGAGCATATATGGCTTCGCGAAGCCACAAATCAGGGCAGAGAGGGGTAGAAAGAGTGAATGTTGTCAAAAGGCCGTCGAAGTGGGTACATTGGTTGTCGAAGATGTTGGGTCGCGAGGTGCAGGAGCCGGAATGAGCTGTGCAGTGTGAAATGAAAGATGTGAGTATAGATTAACCATTGTTGTATGATATGAAAGTAAAAGCTGAACATGCAGCGCAGATGATAACAACGGTGTCACGACTCACAACTTAGATGCCCGGTCTTGGAATTGATGTATGAGACTGTCAAAAATTTTGCTGTAGCTTTGAAGCGTGCTGTCTGTTGCATCAAAAACATGCTTAGCGAGTGTGATTCCTATACAAACAGACAACATTGAGTCCCAGGAGACGAAGCGGTGGGATTGACTCACCGGCACTCTTCAGCCTGGCTGATAAAATCAATGCACTCCAGGGTCTGCTGTGCTATATTCTCACATATCACTAGTGTAGATTCAAACACGAAGTCATTCAGGAAGTTCTTGAGGAATATACATGAGGACAGACATCACCTAGAACATGTGAAGCAAAATACCAATTGTCTTTACCAATGGATTCCTCACCTAGAAGCTCGTCTAGGGTGAGTTTGATGGTCAGATGAAAAATGCTAAAGCCAGTTGCATAGTCACTGCTGGTGCCTTCGCTGCAGTCCATGTAGTTAGTTAGGGTGGGGGCGGAGTAGAGGGGAAGCTTAGTGCTCACATCCGGTTGTCCTCACCTAAAAGTTCGTCTAGGGTAAGTTCAATGGTTCAATGAAAAATGCTAAAACCAGTTGCGCAGTCCATGTAGTTAGTTAGGGTGGGGGCGGAGTAGAGGGGAAGTTCAGTGCTCACATCCAGTTGTCCTCACTTAAAAGTTCGTCTAGGGTGAGTTCGATGGTTTGACGAAGAATGCTAAAACCAGTTGCGCAGTCCATGTAGTTAGTTAGGGTGGGGGCAGAGTAGAGGGGTAGTTCAGGGCTCACATCTAAATCATATATGCCTCACCTGAGAGTTCGTCTAGGTTGAGTACAATGGTTTGACGCAAAATGCTAAAGCCAGTTGCGCAGTCACTGCTGGTGCCTTCACTGCAATCCATGTAGTTAGTTAGGGTGGGGGCGGAGTAGGAGGGAAGTTCAGTGCTCACATCTGGTCGTATTTGCCTCACCTGGAAGTTCGTCTAGGGTGAGTTCGATGGTTTGACGAAAAATGCTAAAACCAGTTGTGCAGTCACTACTGGCGCCTTTGCTGCAGCTCGTATGGATAAGAAAGATACATTGAGAGGAGAAATAAATTGATAGTTGAGGTCAGTCTAATGACAAAAGTAAGATGAAAGGAACGGTAAAGGTAGCAGTAAACAAGCAAGAATTAAGAGACGAGCATAGATATGGTTGCGATATCATCTGGAACATCATCACATTCGTCCTCCGCGATGACTCTGAGAAGGGCCTCATAATCGCGACCACCAGAAGTAGTTCCGCTAATGGCAGATATCAGTAAATCACCGCCAGATGCCAAGAGATCTTCACGGCTCGCAGAGCCAATGGCACACATCAAGTTATATTCCATATCCCTTTGGGATGCTGCCCAACCCTTGGTGAAGTGCAGTTGCTCTTTTTTCAGCGCAAATTTCACCACCTGTAGGGCTTCCATCAAGTGCGGGCTGAGATGATTGCGCTTCTTGGTAAATGTATCACTGCTGGAGGAAAATACGCACTCGCATGGAACGGCAGAGGCCTGAATGGGCAGAAAGTCCATTGCAATCTTGTAGAGCATCAGTGTTACGACACACGGTCGTGTGCGACTAGGATGATCTAAACAGCGACAACCACGACAGTGGTACCAAGTGCTGAGAGTCGTCGGCCTTTACAGACAAGCAAAGGTTGCGTACTCGAACGTAGCTCGTGGTGGTTAACGAGGGGTTACACTGAGATGATAGCCGGGTTTACAGACAGTGAGAGGCGTCACTGAAGGTACGAGTCGATGTCGAGCAGGTAGCTTTAGCGAAACAAGGAGTTCAAGGGTAAACCTAGTAAGATTAAAGTAAGGAACGTCTACTTTAATCTTCGACCTTATATAAGGCTACTCTTCGTATCTAAGCTCAGCCTAAAGCTGGGTTCTAATCTGCTTATCTACATGAGTCAGAGATAGCGTCCATGAGGCGGGCTTCTATCGTAGATAGGATCCATGAGGCATCCTTCTATCAGTACATGAGGCAGCACAAGGCTTGCCTTCTATCTTGATAACATAAATAGGTCTTCTAGACCTATGTCGTCATGTGTCGTCACGTGCGGTCCAGACCGCTTATCTAAGCCGGCAGTTGCCGCTTATCGTCTATCATCATCTATCGTCATAGAGCTGGTGAGACTCCGGTATTGTCTATAGCCGTGCGGTGGCAGAGGGCTGTCTGCTGGCGGGGGACTCGTGCCATGTTACTGTAACAGTCAGAAACATTGGTTCCGAAACCTAGTTCATCAATGCCTCATCATCAACAAAACCTGCAATAAAAATATAGGACTCTTACCTTCCAAAAAGATAGTAGATCTGTTCCTGTGGGGCTAAGAACACCCATACTATAAGCATTGAACTCGTCTTCGACTGATTGGGGGCCACCCTGGCGACGCAGTAGTATGTTTATCTCAGGAAGTCCATAGATTGTTGAGCCCAGTGTTGCAGGGCGTAGATGAGGAATTGACTGATCGGACTGCATGGAGACATTTGTTGTTCTCTTGTTCCGCATCTATGGGACATATCAGTCCAATGACTGGCTGATGTTATTGTCAGGCGGACATACCAGTTTGAGAATGTAGTTTTTAGCCTCTGTGATTCGCGGGATTGTCCAATGTTCATTCATCCATGATAGACGTCTTGTGGGGTCGATGACTATACATGATCATGAGAATTCACCTTGATCGAAACATGTGGGACTGACACATTGCAACGGCATATGCGCCTGTGAGGCTCATTCGGCCATCATACTTAGCTGCCCAAGTTAAACCTATGCCAACCAAAGGTGCACAGTGTGGGACAAGGTCCGCCACAAGGTTCCATCTTTGGATCAACCCTTTGAAGGCTGGAACGGTGCTGCTCAACAAAGGACTGGTTTTGCCGGACATGCATTGTTGAGCGTGGTGCGGTGCCTAATGTAAAACAGTAAATGTATTATACGGTTTGGACATATTGAACATACCTCTAGAATAACCTCGAGATCCTGCAGGACTTGCCAATCAATGGGGCTCAATTTATAATGGGCTATGCTGCGTTGAGCGGGAAGACCAATCCAATGATCGATGGCCTGGGTAACTGTTAGGCTGTGTGAAAACTTTAATGAGATGAAATGTTACCTGTCGTAGAATTCTCAGATGATTAAACATGATGTATGTCGAATCCCAACGAGTAGGTTCGTCACATAACAATTCAACTATTGGGAGGGTCATACGCTCGCTCTTGTTGTTTATGAACCATCCCTCTGCATTGCCAGAAGTAATGGCAGCTCGGAAACTATCACGACGCTGGCCTGATGCACGGATCACATGTACAATATTTCTGGCCTGATCGATAACTTGATTTTGTAGAGCCTTGACGTACTCCACCTTCTTGAAAGTGTAAGGGCCAGCTACAAAAGTGTCAGCCAAATGTGAAAAGTCTACAGTAGAATGTTCATCGAGGATGTGTTGGACGCAGATGTT
>NW_024541467.1:0-29619 GCF_016758755.1 Suillus discolor | reverse complement strand
GTTCCCACAGATCGCCAGAATAAACTCGATTTTTGAGCAAGAATGACAGAACATATAATTCAGTCTGGAGCTACATGAAAAGATTTAACAGAATCAGGATTACAAAAAATTCCCACTGACCTTCTGATTTGCTATGAGTCCTATGTAGGCATCCAAGAATTCACGGCCTAGGACATTCGAAAGTTGAAAAATGCTCGCACGCAGTTGAGTAATTGAATGATTCTGCTGAAAGACACATCTTGTTGGGGTGCAAATATTGTATGTACAGTAAGGTGCATGGCAAGCGAGCTTGATTGTGAGAGTACTATTATGTGTAAGCGGGAGTTGATTCTGAAAGCAAATGGCAATCACAGAGTTTAGCAAAAGGTACTCGACTGATGCCAAGATTCGTGCGGATATTAAAGGGGATGGCCACAAAAGAACGATGGCCATCAGAAATGGCTGCTGCATCCGAAGTTCTGAATGAAGCCTTTGAAATAGTATTAGTAATGATGTGGATCACGTGCATCGCATATATTCAGCTGCAGTGACATGTCAGGCATTGAACGTTGGAACGTTGAATTTACAGCCTGAGGCTGCTGAGCGCTGTGCACCATGATGGCATAATGCATCAACATGTGAAACAATGCATATGGGTTGCTGGTGCTCTCAATTTGCAATCTATGGTTTCACGCGGTGATATCAATAAGTAGATGGCATTATGTAGATCCTAGTATAGAATGTAAACTAAGCTAATACCGAATACTGAGCAATAATGATCAGCAAGTCGACCTTCTCGCTTTTTCACTCCTCCCAAACAGATGTGGCGCTTCATCACTGACCTCACCCCGACTCGCTTGCATGTTTTGCATTGGCTAAACAAAATTTGGAACTCCCTGCTGGTAATACCATTTCCAACACAGGAATTGAGTCTGTTCAGTAATTCACTTTGTTCCTTGTAGGTCCACTCTAGCTGAATAGGCAAGACTCGCTGTTCTTCATCATCCATAATTTCAGACCCAGTACTGCAGCAAGGAAGGACGAGCGCTCATACCTCTTCGAGGATACTGGAAGGTGGATATAGTCGGCAGCCTGAAGTACGTGTTGATTTTTACTAGGCGAATGTTGACTCTTCAGTTGTGATCCTCTTGAATGTGAAGAATGCTAACCTCGATAACCACATTCATCAGATGCGCACCTTGCAGTCCAATCAAACTGCTCAGTGTCCTCATTCCACCACGAGTACACCGCACACTCTATGTACACACTCCTGCCACTACCATCAGCGCATAGACAGCATGGGTATTTCAATTTATATTCTTCGCGGTGGATCTCTAGGTTGAATGGCAAAATCTTCTTTCCATCACCGTCAATAGGCCTGTGTTTTTGTGGAGCAGCATCATAACTCAAAATTTGCATAGAATATGGGTATGTCTCACCACCACCATTCGACCATGGATTTTGAGGCGCTGTCATAGTGTAGGAGGGCAAAGCGGCAGGTCATAGCCTCTGCAATCAATTTAGCTAACCTCCAAGTGGTTTCGTGATAGTCAGGTGGGGCAGTGATGGTAGATGAAGGTGAAGATGGGGCTTCCATTGTATGGTCCGGTGGAGCAAATACGCGGTATCTACTCTGCTCTTATCAGACTGCGACATGTAGTAATATTATGATCTGCCCAGCTTATCTTGTCACCATGAAATGTCCCCACCTTTAGCCTGCTGCCAGAGGTTTTGGCCTGTGGGAATCTAGACTATGATGTGATCGCCATCGGGGCTGGCCATCACTAGTGCCCTCTATATTATGTTATGCTATCAAAGTCATCAGTCTTTCCACCTGTCCTTCAACATTGGACTCAACCGCATTCTTACACCTTCAGTTTCCCCTCATGGATTGTGCAGGTTCATTGCCGACTCCAACCCCTTTCAGATGCACCTGTACTCGTGAGTTCACGCAGGAGAGTGCCTATACAAAGCATCAAGGCTCTTGCACTAAGGGCAAGAAACGATTGTTCTCCGCTTTATCCAAAGCGAAGCATCTTCTAGGCTCTGCGAAATGGTCACGAGTTAACCACAACCTCGGTAGACAGATTCCTGGCCCTGGCACGGTGCCGTCGAGCGTGCAGGCCCACCTTCCAAAGGGCTCTTTCCCATCTGCTGACCTGCTGCAAGAAAATGCACACACATTATCATCAAACACCAATCTTGGTGCCTCACCTATTGAGATAGACACGGAACAAGGCTTGTCACTGGCGCAGCGGAGGAGTCGACACATCGACGTCTCATTGCCACTCCGTTATAGGCAATACGAGGATGTGCTTCCACAAGCTCCCCCAAGCCTTCCCTCCGGATATACTGCTCTAGCACCAGAGCCTGACGCACCAGCCAATCCAACGGACGCATCTACCAGTGCTTGTGCATCTACCAGTGCTTGTGCATCTTCGCAAGTTCCCCCTTTCCATACTGCTAGAAATGTATTCGGGCTGATACGCCAGTTCTTTTCATCCACCCCCCCCTTCTCACGATCCAGAAGAAGCTGTAACACTCCAAGATATTAGTTCCGTCCCGACTATAGCCTCAACTGAGCCAGATGCCCTCGCAGAGCCTAACGACATTTCGTTTTCCCCTTACCCCAATTGATCCTCCTTTGAGCTGGGCCATTGGTACTGGCATGGAGGCACACAGAAGTCCCGGCAGAGTTTCAAGGAACATATTGATATCGTCGGCGATCCGGATTTTGATCCTGATGACGTCCAGAGTACGCCATGGAGCAGAATTGACTCACAGCTAGGTGCAAGTGTTTACGATGGCGAGGAGGAGGAATGGGAGGATGAGGATGCCGGTTAGCACAAAACGCAAGTCAGCATCGAAGTACCTTTTTCCCGAACTCCAGCTCAGCCAGGCCCTCGACCTTACATCGCAGCTGAACTTTACCATCGATCTCTCACCTCCATCATCCGAGAAAAGCTTGCAAATGCTCAGGATGATGAGCTTTTCCATTATGAACCCTACCAACTGCGATGGAGTGCTCCCCATCTTCCCCACAAAGTCGACATTCAAGGCGAACTTTACACCTCACCAGCCTTTATGGACACCCACCATGATCTCCTTGAGTCTCCTGGAGAGCCGGGGTGTGATTTACCCCACGTAGTCGTCGCATTGATGTTTTGGTCAGATGCCACGCAACTGACAGCATTTGGTAACACGAAGCTGTGGCCAGTGTATATGTATTTTGGAAATGAATCCAAATACTGCCGCTGTCGGCCATCCTGCCATTTGGGGAACCATATTGCATATTTTCAAAAGGTACGATGTCCTCCTGAATTAATTTCCTTCTCGTGGAAGCTCACACCTTGGCAGCTTCCGGACACATTTAAAGATTTTGTGGGGACTTATACCAATGGCAAGGGGATTGGCCGTGAATGTACAATGCATTGCCAGCATGAACTGTTTCAAGCTCAATGGAATATCTTACTCAATGAAGAGTTTTTGGAGGTGTATGAGCATGGGATGGTAATTCTCTGCTGTGACGGAATCAAACGCAGGTTTTACCCGTGAGTCTTTACCTACTCTGTGGATTACCCTGAAAAGTGAGTCATGATCATTATCCATAAGACATCTAAGCAGACCAAACCAGGGTCCTTGTTGCAACCATTCGGCAGCTAGGAGGCTGTCCTTGCCCGCGTTGTCTCATACCAACTGCATGGCTTCAAAATCTGGGGATGAGCCGTGATCGGCAACAACGTTTAACACTGGTGCGGTCCAACATCTCGAGGAGTCAGCCCATTGCTACTGCACGCAACCTTATTTATGAGAAAAATTACGGTGTTGACAGTACGGCAGTCGAGGCGCTTCTCAAACCTGATTCCTGGGTGCCGAATTCAGTGAGCATAGTCGTCAGTCTCTTTCATTGCCTGAACTAATATGTGATAAGAATGTGCTGTCCGACAATCTTAGTGCATTCGGATTCAATGTGTTTGCAGCACTTGTCGTCGATCTCCTACATGAGTTTGAGCTTGGGATATGGCGCATGCTTCTAATTCATCTACTGAGAATTCTGACTGCATTGAACAAGGACTTGGTGCACGAACTTGATAGGAGGTGCCGAATGTGTTTTGATGACGCCTGGGTTACTCATGTCCATCTTTGACAGGTACAGGCAGGTTCCCCCGTTTGGTCCTGCAACCATTAGGCGGTTCTCTGCCAACACCTCTGAAATGTCGAACATGGCAGCAGCATGCAACTTTGAGGATCTTTTACAGGTACGCCTTAAAGACAATTCTCATGTGTCCGTGGACTGACTTTGTACAAGTGTTCTATTCCAGTCTTCGAAGGTCTCCTCCCTGAGGCCCACAACAAAATTCTTCTTGATCTCCTTTTCACTATGGCGCATTGGCATGGTCTCGCTAAACTGTGTATGCATTCTGACTTTACCTTAGAGATTCTCGACCAGCAAACCACTGACCTCGGTGAGAAATTCCGTCACTTCAAGTCAAAGGTATGCACTGCATACCACACACAAGAACTTGACCACGAGGTCAATGCGAGGTCTCGTCAGCAGGCAAAGGACGTCACTAGACGCATGGAGGACAGCATAGCGAATGGCGTTGGGCAAGGGACTGCGGCTCAAAAGAGGGCGGGGGGTAATGCTAAAGGGAAACATAAGCCAAATTTGGAATGGTCGCAGGATCCACGTTCACCAAGGCAATCGAGGAGGAAGAAGTTGCTAAATTTTCGGACGTACAAATTTCATGCGCTAGGCGATTATGTTGCTTCCATTCGTCAATTTGGTACAACAGACTCGTATAGTACAGAGCCAGTAAGTTATGATTTGCTCCCTGTCTGCTCCCCTGCTCAGTTGCTATTAGGGAGAGCTAGAGCACCGAACGCCAAAAGGCAGATATCGCCAAACTGATCACAGAAACTTCATACACCAGCTAACTCAAATAGAATGCCGTCAAATTCGCTTACGGCATATCAAACAATGGCAAACAACACGGACCCCTCACACGCAGGCTGACGAAACTGTGATCGACCCTCAGCTACACCATCATATTGGACTAAGTGAGAAGAATTTCGACGAGTTGGGAAATTATCTCCGCAGTCATGCAGGGGATCCTGCCATGAAGGTAACTTTCGGGGGCTTAATCATTGTCGTTCTAACATATGACTCAGGACTTCCTTCCACGATTGAAAGATCATATCCTGGACCGCATGGGGACTCTTGAATCTGTGGAAAACTCTGCCCATCCCGACCAGGAACACAGTTCAATTCTCTTCAAGCACAACAGGATCTACCACCACAACCTCGTCAGGTTTAATTATACAATGTACGACATTCAAAGGGCTCAAGACGTGATAAACCCCAGGACCCCCCATTGTAACATCATGCTGCTACAGCATGATGATGGGGCCCATGACAAATATCGTTATGCGAGGGTTCTCGGTATCCACCATATCAATGCTGTGCACTCAAGTAACGTGTATGAGTCCTGCCGAATAAACTTTCTATTCATCCGGTGGTATGAACTTATACAAAACCATTCATGGGAAACACATGCTTTGGGACGAGTTCACTTCCTACCTTTGACAAATCCAAACACTTTTGGCTTTGTGGATCCAGGAGCGGTTCTGAGGGCCTGCCATATAATTCCGGTTTTTTCGTGAGGCCGGCGCAATTTGAACTGTGGGGTTTCTCCCCTTTCTGGAGATAAACATGACTGGCTAGAATACTACGTTAACAGGTGAGCAATCCTATCCATACGGGTCATATCTATATCATCATCATAACTCTACCAGCTTCGCTGATCGTGACACACTCATGAGGTTCCATTATGGCCTCAGGGTAGGCCATGTATACTCACATAGGGTAGGGATCTTAGACGGCCATAGCTTGGCACGGCAACCTGCCTCTCAGACAACTCCCTATATGGAAGATGAAGATTTTGAAGGCGAAGAAAACTTCACGGAAATAGCCCATCCAAGCGACGACGAACAGGATGAGCACGACGAAGAGGGTCATGACATTGGCATCAAGGAATTGAATTTCTTTGAACAAGGAAGAAACACAAGCACGGAGTCCCTCGCGGAGGCACTAGACGATATGTTCATGAGCCATGCTTTTGATTATGAAAATTGATATTGTATTACAGCAATAGAATCCTAGTAATTCTTTGGGCACAACTCCATGGTTTAGAATGTCTAATACATAATATGGCCGGAAATTATTGATGGCCATCGATTGAATCAAGATCGCCAGCAATTATTGATGGCCATCAGTCAGGGATCAGCAGCCAGCACAAATGGCCACCAACTAGCGATAATGAGAAGTAATGTCCGCCAGATCAGTAGCAAGTGGTTGTATCATCTCTGACGTTTGACGTTTGCTAATGTCTGGCAGGCTTTGCTACTTTATAACCAGCCTTTATTAATATTGTTTGTTGCCATCAATTCCCTCCCTACCTACCCCATCCTGGTACTCGCAGGCCAATCAATGTCTCCAGTATGGTTATACGTACCCGCTGTGGGTGAAATTCTTCAGCTTGTTCAGCTTGCTGTAAGTACAAGACTTTGTACAGTGGATCCGCTGATGTGACGACCTTCTCCTCTAGCATGAGGAGGTTTGTCACCGTCCGTCAACCATGGTTTTGTTTTACCTTTTTTTTCCCTCAGCATCCGTTTGTCTCCATTACTACAGGATCGTATGTTGTCGTAGGGTACCTCGCTAATAACAACCAAGTATCACCTATCTACGTGAGTTTTCCTTCTTGAATGCAAAGATTTAATCTCACTGTATTTATTTGTAGTGCGAAAGATCCTTCCAGGAGGCCCAGCCTTGGACTGGTCGGCTTACGCAACTTGGGTGGCTGATTGCCCCTGGCGAGAGGGATACTACCCACCTTCATGAGTTATTCACAGCGACAGTGAGCTGTTTGCCGTATCAAATATTCCGTCTTTGAAACAATAGATCTAGCTAACTGGCGGCGCTTATATCAGTGCGATAACCCCTACATGCTGTAGGGCTAACGCCAGAGGTATCCCAATGCCTACTTGGCTCGTGAGTGTTGTGCTCAAGTCCTCGTGCACGTCCTTCACTGATACATTTATAGCTCCAAGAGCTGTTGAACGCTTCAGTTCAATTCTCTTATGCTCCGTTTCCGGATGGGTATCCACCTCCCATTGTCACCCCAGTACAACAACTCATGTACGAGGCGCCATCTCCCGCCAATTCAAGTGCTTTCGATAACACGCTCGAAGATGTCCTCCTGGCTCCTGCTTCTTTTGACCTCACACCCACGGAGTTTCAAGAGCTCGATTGTGGCTATAACTACTGGAAATTGTCCACCGTTACCTCTCTCAGCGGTATCGACGATACAGCTCTGCCCTTTTTGGATAAAGTGAATGGATTAGACGAAGTAGATGGGGTTCTCACCAAGGAGCCAGCCCTCGAGGTTTTTCATCCTGACTTGCAATGGAGAAAGTCTAAGGGTGGTGTGTGGGACACCTTGAACAGAAAGCAACGAGAGAGCCTCACCCGCTCAATGAAGAAGACATTTTGGTGGCGGGTCATGATGCTCACTAGGGCCCTGTTTGTTGGAGGTCTGTGGGTAGGAGAGCACCAAAACCCATTTACGATTCGTCAGGTGGAAGTACGACACCGGGTGACCAATAGCTTTCTCACCGCACTTAACCTAACCTACACGACTTACGAGGATATGCTGGAGCAACCAGGTCAGTGCCTTGCATCCTAGATGCTACCTGACACTATTTTACGGTTTCATCAGTGATCATCACATTTACCAACGGAGTAACTGTTTCTGCTGGATGGCTGGAGTTCCGTAGGAATGTACGCCCTCTCTTTCCTTCACTTTCCCCTTACTGATGCGAGCAGCTGGCCAAGGCATTTGACGAATCAAAGGGGGAACTAAGGAAGGTTATCAAAGGTGCAATGTCACCATACACCAACTTTTGTGCCTCTTTCAATACAGTAGAGATGAGGATCAATTACCTCATGGATCTTTTCAACTTGAACAACATCAACGACGTACAGGACTTGAAACCGCAGTTGAGGCACTAGCTCAATTTTTTTTTCATTTTTCAGGTGCGCCAGGCGATTTCCGAGCTCATTGGAGAACATGTTTTTTCAGAGCTCCTTTGGGTGTCACTCTTTCACCCAACCAGCAAGTTGGCGGATGGAAAACGCAGTGCGAGGCTAGCAGATTTCTTTCCCGAAGAAATCTTTTCAGATTTCAACTGTCTGGCCCAGAAACCGGTGGGCAATTTGATGACATTGGTAAGTTTGTATTCCCTTCGCGTTTTCTCCTCGAAAACTGATGCTACATTGGTATTTCAGCTCTACCAGTCGATGGTCCTCACCTTGAAAGAAAGATCCGCACTTGTGGGCGACTGTCATGGACCAGAAGAAATGAACGAGATCATCATGTCAGCCATAAACGATATGTACGCCTATCCAGACAGGTTTCCGATATTCACGGGAAGAGTGAAAGCTCTCCCTTTCATAAAGTGCGTGTTTAGTGTGGCTGTTTCAGTATATTGATCATGCTCTACATTTAGGGGGAGCAATGTCCTGCCTATCGCTCCCAAGACAGGTCTTCCAAGAACCACGACAGAGGAGACAGGGGAAAGATTGAGGAATATGACAGACATCTTGCCCATTGAAACCCAGCCAATCGGTGATTTGTGCATTGTCATTCCAAACAGTAGGGGCTTTGGTTCCACCAAGTCTCTGAGACTTGTCTCGGATGTACCCGCTTCATACTTCTCGACTCTCCCAGTCGCGTAGTCACAGTATTGCTAATCGGATGTTCACTGGTCCCCTTCTCGGTTCTTAAATTTGTACTACAAATACCATGAGTCTTACCGTCACCAATCTCTATGAATGTTTGGCAGCCGAGAGATCTCTGAGTAAAGCTTCAATGACTGTGTAAAGTTGGACATGGAAGTTCGGAATGCAGGAACGAGTACATGAATCCCCCAGCTATAACTTATGTGATCACCGATTAGGGGTACCGAAGGTTACCGGAATACCCATCGATCGGAAGAATCCGGAATTGTTCGAATGAGTCAGTCAAGCTCAAGTTGGAGCAAAACCTTGGATATCATCTTCTTTTGGTTCATCTTATATAAAACCCAAGGAACAAATTTGCTATCTTCTTGCTCATTAGTTGTGTGTTCAGCAGCACTACATACTTTGTAAGCAGTCTTTTGCATTCTGTCATAATCTGGTGCTTACTGATTCAAGTTCAGTTTGGGATGGTGTTATAGTTCGACTGATGCGCAAGGTCTCAGCCTTCCACATAACACACAATCAATGTAAGTTCCAAGTAGAGTCTTAAATGCTCACCAAAATAACTGACTACCAAGGGTCCTCATCTGAAGGAGCTTTAGCATTCCCCCATACCCTTTGGAATGGGGTGGCAATTCTATAGTTTTCCAGAAGAAAACTTCACGGCTGAGTACTTTGTTCTCCTGTGGAGTTGTGTCCAGTGTGTTTACTCTCACGTTCAAGGGAACAGCAGGAGCATTGTGTTTTCCAAGAGTCACTCAAGTTTGTAGCAGACCTGGAGAAGCTCTTCATGCAGGGTGGAGATAATGAGGTTGATGCCGTTGCAGAGCTGGCAAGTACCATCACGCTCTCCTACCTCTTTAAAGTTAACTATTTACATCAGCTCATCGTCATTTTACTCATGAACCAGTCATGCATAATTGAGATCTTGGATGTGTATACATCCTACTTGTTCTTCCAAGTGCAAATCATTTTTTCCTCACTCAATTTTATCTTGTGACCGTTCACAGAATAACATCCTACACATGAAAGCTGCCAATCTTCTCATCGACAACAGTGGCTTGCTCCCGATAGCAGCTTTTAGAATTTTCAGTCTAGCGCACGGGTATGATTTGAACGTCATCTATGCAGTCATGGATCAGCGTGGGAAAGACAAAAAGTAAGGATTCTTTTATTTTATTTTATATCTGATTTTATTCGGTTTTATTGGACCTTTTATTTTTTTGATCTACCTGATTTGTGCGTATTGCCTACAATGATGCTAACTTCTTAATCGCAGTATTTGCAGCAGGGGCTGCTGCTTCTCTCTGAGTCACAAGCCTTGACAGCACACTCATCAGGTTGACTTCATAGGACTCACCCGCAAGGCACCAAACCAACATCAATGAACTGTTGTCCTGTCCATTGTCCCCTTCTTCTTGGACAGTGATGGATCTTCTATTCACGCTAAGTGGAGGCTGATCAAGTAAGTATCGCTACTAGCCACAGACTGGCATTGAGCGTCGCCCCAGAGAAGCTTGTCATCCAAATATTGTGCCTTACGTTGGCCTGTCGCGTGCTGCGCTTCTAGATGGACAAATATCCATAATGTCAGGGTACATTGAGAATGGTGCGTCTGGTTTGAGAACTTCATTTCATGCTTCTCTTGATGCTATTCATTCAAGAAATCTGAGAATGTACATATTCGACATATTCAATAAGACGAAACCTTTTCTGTCTCCAGCTTTCTTTTGCCACAGATGAAATGTGTGCTCTTGCATACCTGAGGTATGTTACAATTTGTGCACTATTCACGCACTAGTTTGACAAACTTGAAGGAGAGTATTGGTGAATGTTCTAATCCCTCAGATGAAGAGCGGATTCGTCAAAATTGAGTGCAATGCCGTACAGCGGTACCAAACCCTAGCTCGCAGTAATCCTCTGTACATTCGAGCAGGTGCTGTTAACGCATGCATTGTAACACATCTTGAATCACTGCCTGCTTGTGGTTCTCCAAAAATTTTAATCTTATCACTCACATACAGCTCCGTAACTTCCGATTCGCAGGAAGCCACGAATGCACCATTTTCCAGGCATATGGCTTCAACCTCGTCTCGCTCACAAACTCATTCGTTGGATTCTTTGGATGGTTGGTCAGCAGAGGAAGCTACGCCGGCACGTGATGTTTTCTGTGTCCATTTTGAAGTCACTGTCCATGGACTAGGAGTCTTAGTCGTCTGGGTGTCTCAGATGTATGTCAGGGCGATCGAGACACGTGTACTTCTGAGGGATAGCAGATAATGATGCCCTTCGTTGTGCAAATGGTGTGGGGCATACTGTAGTAGCATGCCTACCAATCCCATCGGCACGTGCTTAACAAGGACAGGAGAAAAGGCAGTGTCGTGGATCTCGCTCATCACTGATGAGGATGGGGATGGCAGTGGTAAGGAGAATATGACCTCATTTAGATTCCTTGCATTGGGCGAGACTCCGCGCAGTGGACGTTCTGCTCCTATATTGCCATGGATGTTGGGTCGAGAGATTTCAACATAAGTGCTGGGCAAGCACTATCTCCTCGTTGCCTGCATTGCGCAGTGCTCACAACTCTCACACCTCGGAGCTTTCAAATTTTTTTATTCCGGCCCTCCACCTTACGAAGTGGCTTGAGGCATCAATGACCTAGAAATATCAAAGCGCTCAGCGCTGAGCTCGCCCAGGCCAGAGATTGCTCAAGGATACGTGAGGTAGTGGTCGACCAGCGGGAATATTATCTTGCTCGTGCGGTAGTGGGTAGAGCTGTGTGAGAACTTCTAGGAGACATTTGATTCATGGGTCCAATGCACCATCTACCCTGCACCCCATGTGATGCTGTCCGTCTCCTTCTCCTCATAAGCAAATTTCATACCCTCCAAAACTCTCCCTCTCAATAACTTCTTCACCGGCCAGCAAAATTTCACATAGGCTGTGTCTAGAGTGTCGACCATCAGCTCTGCCACAGAAGATATGACCACGGAGGTTGTTAGTCCATTACGTGTGTGTCGTTTGGGATGAACTGCTGAAGGATCTCTTGTGGTTTGAACCTTCTGTTTCCCCAATCTTTGTGCTCGCAGTCGGGCTGAAGGGTTAGGCAAGCGAAAACAGCTGTGGCCGTTCTTGTGCCCGATTTGTACATCTTTGTACGATCCTCCGACAAATTCAACGCCTGGACAAGCTGATCCTGCTGCAGGTATTCCGCGTCCAAGGACGACAAGAACCTGAAATCCCAAGCGATGTTGAAGCATCGAACGCAAACCCTGCTTCAAATGTGCCATCTCGCCTTGATCTGTTTGCTGCACTACCAGCCTCTTCAGAAACTGCACAGTCCCGCTCACGGTCTCACCGATAGCAAGGTGGGCGCCTGTGGCGAACTCAACTTTGCGGTCATCCGTGATATGGTACAAGGTATGTTATTACAAGATTGACGGCCTCTCTCCATGCAATCCTAACTTCCAATCCCCAACAGCTTCTTCACTTCAGTGAGCTCCCGCCACGCGTTTTCCAGGTATCTCATTGTCTCCTGCAACTCTTCTTCCCTCCTCAACGCCATCAGCATTACCCAGCACTTGTCCTCGATGGTTATCGGAAAGGGAGCAGGCGGTGCAGGAGTATGACTTTGGATTCGGTATTGGGCCGTTTCAACTGCGTTGTTCCACACTCCCTGCAACCGTTTAGTTTCATCAATGTAATGTACCTATAACATACCACCACTGAACCGCTGACAATCAGCGGGCCTGGGACATCTGGTTGGAACGCGGGCACCTGATTATAGTATAGTTAATTAACATGTACAACTCGAGGATACAATAACTTACGAGTGAGTTGAGTGAGTCATTATTGTTGATCTGAGCGTTGTTGATCTGAGCATTGGCAGATTCCATGATGTAGTAGGCAAAGTAGATGGCAGAGTACTGATTGATAGCGCACGCTAGTGAGTAAATGTCACACATCCATCCATAACAGGCAGTAGGATTGTGTCGGAATTTTCAATTTTCAATCTTCAATTTGGCCATCTACGCTCACACCAGTCTGACGTACGTTATGTTATACTTTTCATCTTTCAAGCACTAAGTTGACCTTGCAGACCAACGTTACAATCCTTAATGAGTTGTCAAAATATCACGACGAGGCTACAGGCAAAATTGCTCTCGACGATTTCAAATTTTTTTATATTGCGCCCATGAAGGCTCTTGTTCAATAAATGGTTGGAAACTTCAACGCGCGGCTGAACATTTTCGGAATCAAGGTTAGCGAACTCACAGGAGACACTCAAATGACAAAACAGCAGATCTTGGAGACCCAGATTATTGTTATCACACCCGAGAAGTGGGATGTCATCACGCCAAGAGCACCGACACGAGTTATACAAATCTCATTCGGTCATGATTATTGATGAAATTCACCTGCTGCACGATGAGCGTGGACCCGTGCTTGAGAGCGTCGTGGCACGTACAATACGGAGGATGGAGCAAACAGGAGAGTACGTTCGCCCAGTTGGTCTCTCAGCTACACTTCCAAACTACCAAGATGTTGCAACCCTCCTCCACATGGATGAATTGAAAGGTCTATTCTATTTTGATGCCTCATACCGTCTATGTGCGCTTTGGTAGCAATTCATTGGTGTCACAGAGAAGAAGGTTATCAAACGTTTCCAGGTCGTGAATGAGGTTTGCTACAAGAAGGTACTTGACCAAGCGGGCAGAAATCAGACCCTTGTCTTCATGCACTCTCGCAAGGAGACCCAAGTCCGCCAAGTTTCGTTTTGACTCAGCGACGCATGAGATCCTCACGGAGGAAGCAGGCAACATCAAAGATAGCAATCTGCACAACCTCTTGCCGTTTGGGTTCGCTATTCACCACGCCAGTATGACTAGAGAAGACAGGGAGCTTTTCGCAGATGGTGCAGTCCAGGTTCTTGTCTGCACAGCAACACTCGCATGGGGTGTGTGCCGGGAGTCAAGGGCACGCAGATCTATAACCTGGAGAAAGGCCGCTGGGTTGAGCTCTCTTCCCAGGATGTGTTGCAGATGCTTGCTCGTGCTGGTCGTCCGCAATATGATATGCATGGCGAGGGCATCATCATCACGAACCATGCTGAGCTGCAGTACTACCTCAGCTTGCTGAACCAGCAACTGCCAATTGAGTCTTTGTTTGTGTCAAAGCTTGTGGACAACTTGAACGCAGAGATTTTCTTGGAACAGTTTGCAACCGTAATGAGGCCGTCCAGTGGTTGGGGTACACTTATCTGTAGGCTCACTTGTTCTCAAAGCGGCAAAAGTGCTGACATTTCCCACAGTTATGTCCGCATGCTGAAGTCCCTAGGACTGTATAGTGTTGGCGTGGATTACCAGGAGGACGACAATGGTCTTATCCAGAACCATTCTGACATTGCCCATTCTGCCGCCGTTCTGCTGGAGAAATGTCATCTCATCAAGTATGAACGTGCATCTGGTCGTTTCCAGAGCACCGAGCTTGGTCATATTGCATCTCACTACTATGTTACATACAATTCAATGGCTATGTACAACCGGCATCTTAGGCCAACCATGTCGACACTGGAACTCTTCCGGGTGTTTGCGCTCTCGAATGAGTTCAAACTTCTGCCGGTATGTCACATATTTTCTGTTTGTAATACAAGTCTCGACATTCATATTCATTTTTGTAGGTGCATCAAGAGGAGAAGCTTGAGCTTGGTAAATTGTGCCTATTCCTGTGATGGAAGGCATCGATGAACCTGCAGCGATCAACGTCCTCCTGCAAGCATATATATCGCAACTCAGACTTCACGGTTGGTAACGATTCAGCCGTCTACCATATTGTGCTGATGGGATGATTAGGCTTTGCTCTTGTGGCTGATATGGTCTTTGTTTAGTGATCTGCTAGCCGGTATGTGTTGTTTTAAGTCAGTTTACCCAAGCTCACACATGTTACAGTATTCTTTGTGCTATGTTTGAGATTTGCCTGAAGCAAGGGTGGGCAGTGCCAGCGCGTGCATGTCTTGACTTATGTAAGATGGTTGAGCGACGAATGTTGGTAGTTTTTAATAAGGTCGTTGATCATCAACTGATTGTTTGGTTTTCAGGTGGGGCTCCATGACACCGCTTTGCCAATTCAAGTTCCACAGGAGGTCATCCGAAAAGCAGAAGGCAAACAATTCGTAAGTTTAAGTGAGGCACGTGCTAAGATAAGGTTCATTAGCCATGGTATCGCTACTTGATCTAGACCCTCCTGAAATTGGCAAGCTTATCGGCCTTCCAAACGCCGGGAGGCTTGTGCATTGCTTGGTGCACAGCTTCCCCGAGCAGCAGCTGCAAGCGCAAGTGCAGCCTATCACCTGCTCTCTTCTTCATATCAACTTGTCTATTGTTCCTGACTCCCGATGGGATGAGAAGACCTACAGAACAGCTGAAATGTTCCTCATCATAGTTGAAGATGTCGATGGAGAGATTGTTCTTTTTCACGACTCATTCGTATCTAGGACCTGCTGCGTCGCTGTGCAGACAGAGGTTAAGACTCGCATCGTCGCCTGTGGTGTCTCGTCATATAATCGTAGTGATGATAATTTGGTCTGATTCTGTCAATGTTGTCTACAAAATTTTAAGCATGTTCTCCCCAATTTCCTGGTGTGCTGCCAATATACACTTGAGTTATAATGACCATGGCACTATGGGTAACGGATGATCATTTAGTAAAAAACTCCCAGCAGTTGACAAGGCATTACCTGGATGGTGACCTGGACATATCACAACTTCCAGTAATGACTATTTTGTGTCAATATTACAAGAATTTTGCATCTTTTGATTGCCAACTAGGTAACATTGCAAACAACCATCACAACACGAATTTAATGCAGCAGGTGACCATTTTATGGAGTGATGCCGAACTTCTCTCAATAATTTATCTACAAAGTATCATATTTGCAAGACACATCTATATTAGAGTTTTCTTACAATCACTTGTCATCCAGTGCCATTGTGGTGGTGCTTATATAATACTATGTATTTGGATATAATATGTCGATATTTGATTTGATTTTGCCAGAAATATCAATTAAAATCATCTCATGGCCGATTTCCTGATGACAGCCTGAGCACATACTAGTAGTCACATCTAGTACTCAACTAGTACGCATTGGTTATACTAGTCAAGCTTACCGTGACTATGAGCATTCATTGGAGATCCGATATAGTACTGACTTGATGCGATCTGACAGGTCATGGCCATCGAGTAGTATGGTTGTTCAAGTTGTACTGCAATCACCGTCAAGCTGTCATTACCAGTCAATGCATGTGAGCATACTATTGAATATGTATGTCCTAAACCATTGAAGATCACACAGTAGTACTAGTATGCTGATAAGATTTGACAGGTCTCACTGTCGTTCAAGGACCATACTAATCGCCATCAAGCCATAATAGGTTCTGGCCCTGCCATTTGTATGGCCAAGTAATAGACTAATAGTATTTATTGCTTTGTAAGTTCAAGTTTTATATTACTTCACCTCAACCATCGTCCAAGTCGCCCTTCATCAATCGCAGATATAGAATGATCCCTTCTCGCTATGCTACTTTTGAGGCAAGGTTTCATGCTATACGCGAGGAAAACAGGAGATATTATGCTAGGTGAGTTCTCAAAGAATTGTTCCTAGTATTTCTAGTCGATAATTGTCTTGGTTTCAATACTATCAGGCACAGGGAAGCTATCAATACTCAGAGGCATCAGCCTTGTACAACGAAGAACAGACGCCGAAGGATCAAGGAACGTGACAATTCACCAATGAGCGACCTCCCGCTCATCACACGAGTCGCAAAACTTTTTGAGCCGCACGACTCTGACGAAGATAAAGAGACAGATGAAGTAGATGAGCCGTAAGTGTTTTCCACTTGTATTCTTCACTCTTACAAAAATATTCTCAGCCAAACACTTGGGGAATGTATCGCCATCTTGAAGGAAACGAAAGACACATTTGTCTCGCTCATCAAATCACCTACCGAGTTCGTACAAGGCACGTTGAAGAAGTTTCTCGACACTGTACCTGATGCTGCTGCAGATACACGTACAGTTCAAAAAGGTGATGTCACAGTAATTCAAGATGCTATCGATTCTATCCAGGATCTACACCGCGAGGCTCATCGAGGGCAGGATATTGTTACAAGTAACATCGGTCACGTGGCCCCCCTATCATTTTCCCTTCATCCTCGCCCTCACCATCTACCGGCTTGTCCTCCTTTACCGACTTTCCGTTGACCAGATCCTCAGGACCATTCCCATCCCTCGCATTGCCCGCCTCTATGCACGTGCACGCATGTTCCTCTCCTGATTCGACCACCAATGTAGTCCCGCACCTATGACTCGGTCTGACTCGTGCCACCAATGTGGCTTTCCTCTTTCTGTTCCTTCTGACTGCAGATTCCCGCACGTTGTATTCTTACCGTTGGTCTGTTCCAACGTTTCTTGGTCTCATTCCACATTCGACCACCCATCACTAATCCGGCTCTGTTGCCAACGCACCTATACCATTCTCGTTTCCCCTTTACCCTTACCTACTGTGCGGTAGCCTTGCCCTTAACCCTCTCCACTTAGTATAAGTAGTCGGTCACCCTGTACTAGATTCCCTAACTTGAATCTACTCAATCTTCCCTGGAACATACTTCTCTCTGAATGCCCCTTTGGCTTCAGTCTCTAGTATCTTTTCTTAGTTGCTCATCGCGACTAAGTCTACCTCGATCGACCTCATCGTTCGGACAAGACTGTCCTAACCTTGAGCGACTTCAAAGACATCTGTCTTAGAAGTCACGTGACATGCGCGTACTGTGATCACTGCCGACGCCGTCGCCAGTCTCACTTGCTATACCGGATCCTTCCGGTTACGTCACAAATGTTAGCGGACGACGCCCCTCTTAGGGCTCCGCCTAACAGATCTATTTGAGTGCGTAACAGATATGATCCTGCAGATGTGTGGTATCTGCGATGAGTGGGAAGCAGGTGACACAATCTGTCAGGCCATGAGGTTGGTGGTAGCCCTACTGGATGACATCTTGGATCACGCTAGTATGTCAGGGGTTACAGATATTGCGATAGCTTACGAGTTGGGCGAGTTGATGTATCAGCGAAGTGACTATTAGGGGATCGTTTGACTAGTTACACTGCCGCATGTTCTATGATAATAAATCTAACAAAATTCGTGACATAAACACGCAAGTGCAATCTGTTAATTTGAAAAAAAATGTACATTATATAACTCAGCACATAAGTCAGGGTGCAGATCTATTGGGATTAGAGCGAGCTTTAGCAATGCTATGCACTTCAATGACGATTATGACTATTACGACTATTAGATTTGATACGCTTCGACAAATGCGGACTTCTTGGTTCTGGTGCCAAACGTTTCTTCACCGAGCTGGAGAAGTATGTCAATTGAATTGACTTTATCAGAACACACTAGCTTACCTGGAAGCAGCTGGGCAGCGAAATTCCATAATATGTTCCATCACCCATTTTACATCATCTATGGCTGCATGCCAAAGGGGGTCGTTGCATCCAGTACTGTTAGCACAACCCCACCATTTTAGCGCAGCCAATACACTCCAGAAGCCGTTTTTCCCTGGTTTGTCGAGAGGACTCCAATCATTATTGTTATGGCGAGGGGCTTCAAAGGATGCGGATGGCGACATACTTCGCCACGCGGGCTGAATCGCACACCACCAACTCCAGAATGTCATACTGAAGTTCTCGGGGATAAGTGGCTGGCCAGTACGCGCACAGGAAATCCACCAGTGAATTGCAGGTGGGCGATCTTTGCTACTGAGAGAGGTAGAGCCCTTCCCAGATGAGAATCCAGAAGACTTCTCAAGCTCTAAAAAAGTCGTAAGTAGATTGATATATGGAGAGGGAAGTTGTGGGGCGGTGAGATATTTGATCGCTTCCCGAATCCAGGCAGGGCAATCGGTGGGAAGCACTGATATATGACTTAAATTATATTCAGACTTGGAGCACAGCAAACTCACCAATATCATCATTCTGACTGTCCTGAGCGAGTGAACAGATGGTGTTGTCTACAGGTGGGGATAGAGGAGGCTCAACAATTTGTGTAGCGTCAAGAGGCTCTGAAGGGCATGTGGGAGCGGGCTGTGAACTTGCTATTTCAGGAAGGGGTGCAGAATTCGAAGGCAGTGCCGATCTACTGCGTTCCTCCCCAACCAAAATTCCTATTTCAGAAGGGGGTGCAGGTGTGTCTGCAGGCTGTGAACTTGTTAGTTCAGGAACGTGTTCAGAATTTGAGGGCACTGGAGAACCACTGGATTCGTCCCCAGCCGGAACGAGAGTGTTGGAAGAAACATAAGGCCTAAAACTATAATCAGAAGGGGCCTTCTTGTTTGTGATAGGGTCGCCAGTTTGACGGTTGATGTAGGTGAGGCGGGGTGCCAAGTAGGGGAGGTGAGAACGGCGATACTCCCATGTCCTGTTGGCTGTAGATTGATCGTCATCGTCATTGTCTCGATCCGATCCATCTGGAGAGTCTGTATCAGTAGTTATTTCAATGTCGTCGTCATCAGCTGCCAATTGTTTGTGGTGTTTTCTCTTGGCAGGCTGTTTGACTGCCTTTCCTTTCTCCTTGGCTGTGGCCTTCTGCATAGTCAATGTCGCTTCTACCATGTCGGTGTCAGAGTTGGGATGTGCCTGGGGGACCGCTGGGATCTGCCATATCATCGGCGGGGACATCTGGAAGCTTCCAATCAGAGCGACTCTCTTGAGCTACAACACGCCATTTAGATCACGTAATGGTAACGTAGAGGTCACTTACTGTAGCAGGTATTGAGATATTCCTGAAACAGCTTGGTGACAGTCTTGAAATTTTTCCTGTCAGCCATTTGCCAATTCTGAGGCTGTGGGCGAAGGTCAACGCCCTCGTGCATGCTTACAAAACATGTTGAGAATGAGTCGAGGGATAATTATACATGACTCACCTGATTATGCTAATCTTGCCTTGCTTGCGCAGTTCGGGTCCGCCAACCATCAGGGTGACGTGCATGCCCAGCACAAGTGAAATTCCACTCAGCATGGGTCCTGCAAATGACGCAAGTCTATCTAGTGCACTGGAAAAAATTAGCACGCCATTTTTGATTATAAAATTATGTTGATACGTACGCTTGGCGAGAAACTGGGTCAGTAGGAGGAGGATTTTCTAACATGGCCTTCCATTCCTTGGTCGCCTCTTTACCTTCTGTTTTAGCGAGTTCTTCATATTGTTTGATAATCAAAGGGTCTTGCTCCTCAAAAATAGTCCGTGTAACATGGTCATGGAACGAGGCTTTCTCTTTCGGAGGACAAGATGAAAGTCCCCACTGTACCTTGAATATCTTTTTCACAGCACTTTCGTAGAAATCCTTGGACCACCGCTGGTGAGCTTGCAGCGTTCTGGGCTTGTTTGGTGCAACACCAGACAACTGGGAAAGAAGACACGTCCATGGATCGTTCTCGGGTTTTGTTTTGGTGCCGAGCTTGCATAGTCTTTTAGAACGGTTATCAAGCCAGTTGCGTATAGTCTGTAGCATTGATTAAAAATGTAAAGATTTAAATGAAAACATACCTTGCGCATGGATGCAATCTTGTGCTGCTTTTGAAGAGACTCCAATGGGGTGAGCATTTTGGAAAAATGAGACACAGGAGACTCGTTGACCAGCGGTTCCTCAGAGACCTTGAGTTTCCAATGAAACCACGTGAAATAGGTATTCACAATGATATCCAGGTAATCATTTGTGCGGGATCGACCTTCTGCGAGGCTGCTCACATACTTCGCGATATGCGATGTGAGAAATTCAAGTCGTGATCCCGTCGCCCAGCATTTTTTGAGTGTTTCTACGTAGGCATTAGCATCACCAGCCGGCTGCTCAAGTTCAGCAGGTATATCTATTATTTGAGGGGGGGATTCATCTGAAGGTCTGTTCGATGGCATATTCGAATCACTGCAAATGGATGGAAAATAAATACACAGATACAACGTTATCACTCACCTCATGTGTCCGTGTGGCCAATATTGAGGGAAATGCAAGTGGTACCAGTAGTGAGGCCCGGAGGGATCCAGGGCAAAAAAAATATGCTGACAAATGTGTATGCCAGTCCATTTCGTGTATGGCGCGCAATTATTTTCCGACCTAGGTAAATAGGATAGTAAATGTAAGGAATTATTCTGCATTATTCAGGTATTTCTTACATGTGGATTGATGGTATGCTCATTTGTGGTGGCAAGCATAAGAAATTCAAAGTCCGAATGCTGGGCGAGGTTGTGTAAGCGTTGCCCAAAATGGAAGTGGTAGCGAGCCTCAGTTTTGGCAAGTCCGTACGTGGTTATTACCACATAATGATGGCCATATCTGACAACTACGGCTCAATCTTGAGAGTCATACGACTCCATAATCATGACAGGCATTTGGGGTAATCCTCCAGTAATTTAAATTCGAAGCTGCCTACTGTAGTTTCAATTGATAGTACTTCCAAGCTATCACTGGAAGGGCTATCTTGCGGCAAGTAGGGCAGGTTTCATAAACTTGCCATGCTGTTAGATGCATGATTGTGGAGAATTCAGATTTTTGGGGCACTCAGGTCACGGTGACGAGTCAGAGAAAGGTGATCATGGCGCAGTGGCGATTGAGTCATAGCCATGGTCGGACTCTTCCGAAGTCTGCGGCGAACTTGAAGCCATCAATCTCAATTGAATCGAAAAATCTGGGGCCTCAAGTTGATCAC
Source organism: Suillus discolor (assembly GCF_016758755.1). NCBI lineage: Eukaryota > Fungi > Basidiomycota > Agaricomycetes > Boletales > Suillaceae > Suillus > Suillus discolor. Next base: position 8,075 of record NW_024541467.1, on the reverse strand, counting down.
CCAGCTGTGATACTGCACAATCTTATCTTAGGCTCTGAACAGAAAGAAAAGAACATTCAAGTAAAGCTGCTGGCATGTTTACTTGACAAGGTACAAAAGTACAACAACGTTGCATACTGTATTGAAAGAGGCACAAAAGTTGGTGTATGGTGACATTGCACCTTTGATAACCTTCCTTAGTTCCCCCTTTGATTCGTCAAATGCCTTGGCCAGCTGCTCGCATCAGTAAGGGGAAAGTGAAGGAAAGAGAGGGCGTACATTCCTACGGAACTCCAGCCATCCAGCAGAAACAGTTACTCCGTTGGTAAATGTGATGATCACTGATGAAACCGTAAAATAGTGTCAGGTAGCATCTAGGATGCAAGGCACTGACCTGGTTGCTCCAGCATATCCTCGTAAGTCGTGTAGGTTAGGTTAAGTGCGGTGAGAAAGCTATTGGTCACCCGGTGTCGTACTTCCACCTGACGAATCGTAAATGGGTTTTGGTGCTCTCCTACCCACAGACCTCCAACAAACAGGGCCCTAGTGAGCATCATGACCCGCCACCAAAATGTCTTCTTCATTGAGCGGGTGAGGCTCTCTCGTTGCTTTCTGTTCAAGGTGTCCCACACACCACCCTTAGACTTTCTCCATTGCAAGTCAGGATGAAAAACCTCGAGGGCTGGCTCCTTGGTGAGAACCCCATCTACTTCGTCTAATCCATTCACTTTATCCAAAAAGGGCAGAGCTGTATCGTCGATACCGCTGAGAGAGGTAACGGTGGACAATTTCCAGTAGTTATAGCCACAATCGAGCTCTTGAAACTCCGTGGGTGTGAGGTCAAAAGAAGCAGGAGCCAGGAGGACATCTTCGAGCGTGTTATCGAAAGCACTTGAATTGGCGGGAGATGGCGCCTCGTACATGAGTTGTTGTACTGGGGTGACAATGGGAGGTGGATACCCATCCGGAAACGGAGCATAAGAGAATTGAACTGAAGCGTTCAACAGCTCTTGGAGCTATAAATGTATCAGTGAAGGACGTGCACGAGGACTTGAGCACAACACTCACGAGCCAAGTAGGCATTGGGATACCTCTGGCGTTAGCCCTACAGCATGTAGGGGTTATCGCACTGATATAAGCGCCAGCCAGTTAGCTAGATCTATTGTTTCAAAGACAGGAATATTTGATACGGCAAACAGCTCACCGTCGCTGTGAATAACTCATGAAGGTGGGTAGTATCCCTCTCGCCAGGGGCAATCAGCCACCCAAGTTGCGTAAGCCGACCAGTCCAAGGCTGGGCCTCCTGGAAGGATCTTTCGCACTACAAATAAATACAGTGAGATTAAATCTTTGCATTCAAGAAGGAAAACTCACGTAGATAGGTGATACTTGGTTGTTATTAGCGAGGTACCCTACGACAACATACGATCCTGTAGTAATGGAGACAAACGGATGCTGAGGGAAAAAAAAGGTAAAACAAAACCATGGTTGACGGACGGTGACAAACCTCCTCATGCTAGAGGAGAAGGTCGTCACATCAGCGGATCCACTGTACAAAGTCTTGTACTTACAGCAAGCTGAACAAGCTGAAGAATTTCACCCACAGCGGGTACGTATAACCATACTGGAGACATTGATTGGCCTGCGAGTACCAGGATGGGGTAGGTAGGGAGGGAATTGATGGCAACAAACAATATTAATAAAGGCTGGTTATAAAGTAGCAAAGCCTGCCAGACATTAGCAAACGTCAAACGTCAGAGATGATACAACCACTTGCTACTGATCTGGCGGACATTACTTCTCATTATCGCTAGTTGGTGGCCATTTGTGCTGGCTGCTGATCCCTGACTGATGGCCATCAATAATTGCTGGCGATCTTGATTCAATCGATGGCCATCAATAATTTCCGGCCATATTATGTATTAGACATTCTAAACCATGGAGTTGTGCCCAAAGAATTACTAGGATTCTATTGCTGTAATACAATATCAATTTTCATAATCAAAAGCATGGCTCATGAACATATCGTCTAGTGCCTCCGCGAGGGACTCCGTGCTTGTGTTTCTTCCTTGTTCAAAGAAATTCAATTCCTTGATGCCAATGTCATGACCCTCTTCGTCGTCGCTTGGATGGGCTATTTCCGTGAAGTTTTCTTCGCCTTCAAAATCTTCATCTTCCATATAGGGAGTTGTCTGAGAGGCAGGTTGCCGTGCCAAGCTATGGCCGTCTAAGATCCCTACCCTATGTGAGTATACATGGCCTACCCTGAGGCCATAATGGAACCTCATGAGTGTGTCACGATCAGCGAAGCTGGTAGAGTTATGATGATGATATAGATATGACCCGTATGGATAGGATTGCTCACCTGTTAACGTAGTATTCTAGCCAGTCATGTTTATCTCCAGAAAGGGGAGAAACCCCACAGTTCAAATTGCGCCGGCCTCACGAAAAAACCGGAATTATATGGCAGGCCCTCAGAACCGCTCCTGGATCCACAAAGCCAAAAGTGTTTGGATTTGTCAAAGGTAGGAAGCTGAACTCGTCCCAAAGCATGTGTTTCCCATGAATGGTTTTGTATAAGTTCATACCACCGGATGAATAGAAAGTTTATTCGGCAGGACTCATACACGTTACTTGAGTGCACAGCATTGATATGGTGGATACCGAGAACCCTCGCATAACGATATTTGTCATGGGCCCCATCATCATGCTGTAGCAGCATGATGTTACAATGGGGGGTCCTGGGGTTTATCACGTCTTGAGCCCTTTGAATGTCGTACATTGTATAATTAAACCTGACGAGGTTGTGGTGGTAGATCCTGTTGTGCTTGAAGAGAATTGAACTGTGTTCCTGGTCGGGATGGGCAGAGTTTTCCACAGATTCAAGAGTCCCCATGCGGTCCAGGATATGATCTTTCAATCGTGGAAGGAAGTCCTGAGTCATATGTTAGAACGACAATGATTAAGCCCCCGAAAGTTACCTTCATGGCAGGATCCCCTGCATGACTGCGGAGATAATTTCCCAACTCGTCGAAATTCTTCTCACTTAGTCCAATATGATGGTGTAGCTGAGGGTCGATCACAGTTTCGTCAGCCTGCGTGTGAGGGGTCCGTGTTGTTTGCCATTGTTTGATATGCCGTAAGCGAATTTGACGGCATTCTATTTGAGTTAGCTGGTGTATGAAGTTTCTGTGATCAGTTTGGCGATATCTGCCTTTTGGCGTTCGGTGCTCTAGCTCTCCCTAATAGCAACTGAGCAGGGGAGCAGACAGGGAGCAAATCATAACTTACTGGCTCTGTACTATACGAGTCTGTTGTACCAAATTGACGAATGGAAGCAACATAATCGCCTAGCGCATGAAATTTGTACGTCCGAAAATTTAGCAACTTCTTCCTCCTCGATTGCCTTGGTGAACGTGGATCCTGCGACCATTCCAAATTTGGCTTATGTTTCCCTTTAGCATTACCCCCCGCCCTCTTTTGAGCCGCAGTCCCTTGCCCAACGCCATTCGCTATGCTGTCCTCCATGCGTCTAGTGACGTCCTTTGCCTGCTGACGAGACCTCGCATTGACCTCGTGGTCAAGTTCTTGTGTGTGGTATGCAGTGCATACCTTTGACTTGAAGTGACGGAATTTCTCACCGAGGTCAGTGGTTTGCTGGTCGAGAATCTCTAAGGTAAAGTCAGAATGCATACACAGTTTAGCGAGACCATGCCAATGCGCCATAGTGAAAAGGAGATCAAGAAGAATTTTGTTGTGGGCCTCAGGGAGGAGACCTTCGAAGACTGGAATAGAACACTTGTACAAAGTCAGTCCACGGACACATGAGAATTGTCTTTAAGGCGTACCTGTAAAAGATCCTCAAAGTTGCATGCTGCTGCCATGTTCGACATTTCAGAGGTGTTGGCAGAGAACCGCCTAATGGTTGCAGGACCAAACGGGGGAACCTGCCTGTACCTGTCAAAGATGGACATGAGTAACCCAGGCGTCATCAAAACACATTCGGCACCTCCTATCAAGTTCGTGCACCAAGTCCTTGTTCAATGCAGTCAGAATTCTCAGTAGATGAATTAGAAGCATGCGCCATATCCCAAGCTCAAACTCATGTAGGAGATCGACGACAAGTGCTGCAAACACATTGAATCCGAATGCACTAAGATTGTCGGACAGCACATTCTTATCACATATTAGTTCAGGCAATGAAAGAGACTGACGACTATGCTCACTGAATTCGGCACCCAGGAATCAGGTTTGAGAAGCGCCTCGACTGCCGTACTGTCAACACCGTAATTTTTCTCATAAATAAGGTTGCGTGCAGTAGCAATGGGCTGACTCCTCGAGATGTTGGACCGCACCAGTGTTAAACGTTGTTGCCGATCACGGCTCATCCCCAGATTTTGAAGCCATGCAGTTGGTATGAGACAACGCGGGCAAGGACAGCCTCCTAGCTGCCGAATGGTTGCAACAAGGACCCTGGTTTGGTCTGCTTAGATGTCTTATGGATAATGATCATGACTCACTTTTCAGGGTAATCCACAGAGTAGGTAAAGACTCACGGGTAAAACCTGCGTTTGATTCCAGTCACAGCAGAGAATTACCATCCCATGCTCATACACCTCCAAAAACTCTTCATTGAGTAAGATATTCCATTGAGCTTGAAACAGTTCATGCTGGCAATGCATTGTACATTCACGGCCAATCCCCTTGCCATTGGTATAAGTCCCCACAAAATCTTTAAATGTGTCCGGAAGCTGCCAAGGTGTGAGCTTCCATCGAGAAGGAAATTAATTCAGGAGGACATCGTACCTTTTGAAAATATGCAATAGTGGTTCCCCAAATGGCAGGATGGCCGACAGCGGCAGTATTTGGATTCATTTCCAAAATACATATACACTGGCCACAGCTTCGCTGTTACCAAATGCTGTCAGTTGCGTGGCATCTGACCAAAACATCAATGCGACGACTACGTGGGGTAAATCACACCCCGGCTCTCCAGGAGACTCAAGGAGATCACTGGTGGGTGTCCATAAAGGCTGGTGAGGTGTAAAGTTCGCCTTGAATGTCGACTTTGTGGGGAAGATGGGGAGCACTCCATCGCAGTTGGTAGGGTTCATAATGGAAAAGCTCATCATCCTGAGCATTTGCAAGCTTTTCTCGGATGATGGAGGTGAGAGATCGATGGTAAAGTTCAGCTGCGATGTAAGGTCGAGGGCCTGGCTGAGCTGGAGTTCGGGAAAAAGGTACTTCGATGCTGACTTGCGTTTTGTGCTAACCGGCATCCTCATCCTCCCATTCCTCCTCCTCGCCATCGTAAACACTTGCACCTAGCTGTGAGTCAATTCTGCTCCATGGCGTACTCTGGACGTCATCAGGATCAAAATCCGGATCGCCGACGATATCAATATGTTCCTTGAAACTCTGCCGGGACTTCTGTGTGCCTCCATGCCAGTACCAATGGCCCAGCTCAAAGGAGGATCAATTGGGGTAAGGGGAAAACGAAATGTCGTTAGGCTCTGCGAGGGCATCTGGCTCAGTTGAGGCTATAGTCGGGACGGAACTAATATCTTGGAGTGTTACAGCTTCTTCTGGATCGTGAGAAGGGGGGGGTGGATGAAAAGAACTGGCGTATCAGCCCGAATACATTTCTAGCAGTATGGAAAGGGGGAACTTGCGAAGATGCACAAGCACTGGTAGATGCACAAGCACTGGTAGATGCGTCCGTTGGATTGGCTGGTGCGTCAGGCTCTGGTGCTAGAGCAGTATATCCGGAGGGAAGGCTTGGGGGAGCTTGTGGAAGCACATCCTCGTATTGCCTATAACGGAGTGGCAATGAGACGTCGATGTGTCGACTCCTCCGCTGCGCCAGTGACAAGCCTTGTTCCGTGTCTATCTCAATAGGTGAGGCACCAAGATTGGTGTTTGATGATAATGTGGTGCATTTTCTTGCAGCAGGTCAGCAGATGGGAAAGAGCCCTTTGGAAGGTGGGCCTGCACGCTCGACGGCACCGTGCCAGGGCCAGGAATCTGTCTACCGAGGTTGTGGTTAACTCGTGACCATTCGCAGAGCCTAGAAGATGCTTCGCTTTGGATAAAGCGGAGAACAATCGTTTCTTGCCCTTAGTGCAAGAGCCTTGATGGCTTTGTATAGGCACTCTCCTGCGTGAACTCACGAGTACAGGTGCATCTGAAAGGGGTTGGAGTCGGCAATGAACCTGCACAATCCATGGGGGAAACTGAAGGTGTAAGAATGCGGTTGAGTCCAATGTTGAAGGGACAGGTGGAAAGACTGATGACTTTGATAGCATAACATAATATAGAGGGCACTAGTGATGGCCAGCCCCGATGGCGATCACATCATAGTCTAGATTCCCACAGGCCAAAACCTCTGGCAGCAGGCTAAAGGTGGGGACATTTCATGGTGACAAGATAAGCTGGGCAGATCATAATATTACTACATGTCGCAGTCTGATAAGAGCAGAGTAGATACCGCGTATTTGCTCCACCGGACCATACAATGGAAGCCCCATCTTCACCTTCATCTACCATCACTGCCCACCACCTGACTATCACGAAACCACTTGGAGGTTAGCTAAATTGATTGCAGAGGCTATGACCTGCCGCTTTGCCCTCCTACACTATGACAGCGCCTCAAAATCCATGGTCGAATGGTGGTGGTGAGACATACCCATATTCTATGCAAATTTGAGTTATGATGCTGCTCCACAACAAAAACACAGGCCTATTGACGGTGATGGAAAGAAGATTTTGCCATTCAACCTAGAGATCCACCGCGAAGAATATAAATGAAATACCCATGCTGTCTATGCGCTGATGGTAGTGGCAGGAGTGTGTACATAGAGTGTGCGGTGTACTCGTGGTGGAATGAGGACACTGAGCAGTTTGATTGGACTGCAAGGTGCGCATCTGATGAATGTGGTTATCGAGGTTAGCATTCTTCACATTCAAGAGGATCACAACTGAAGAGTCAACATTGCCTAGTAAAAATCAACACGTACTTCAGGCTGCCGACTATATCCACCTTCCAGTATCCTCGAAGAGGTATGAGCGCTCGTCCTTTCCTTGCTGCAGTACTGGGTCTGAAATTATGGATGATGAAGAACAGCGAGTCTTGCCTATTCAGCTAGAGTGGACCTACAAGGAACAAAGTGAATTACTGAACAGACTCGATTCCTGTGTTGGAAATGGTATTACCAGCAGGGAGTTCCAAATTTTGTTTAGCCAATGCAAAACATGCAAGCGAGTCGGGGTGAGGTCAGTGATGAAGCGCCACATCTGTTTGGGAGGAGTGAAAAAGCGAGAAGGTCGACTTGCATGATCATTATTGCTCAGTATTCGTATTAGCTTAGTTTACATTCTATACTAGGATCTACATAATGCCATCTACTTATTGATATCACCGCGTGAAACCATAGATTGCAAATTGAGAGCACCAGCAACCCATATGCATTGTTTCACATGTTGATGCATTATGCCATCATGGTGCACAGCGCTCAGCGGCCTCAGGCTGTAAATTCAACGTTCAGCGTTCAATGCCTGACATGTCACTGCAGCTGAATATATGCGATGCACGTGATCCACATCATTACTAATACTATTTCAAAGGCTTCATTCAGAACTTCGGATGCAGCAGGCCATTTCTGATGGCCATCGTTCTTTTGGTGGCCATCCCCTTTAATATCCGCACGAATCAGTTGGCATCAGTTGAGTACCTTTTCTAAACTCTGTGATTGCTCGTTTGCTTTCAGAATCAACTCCCGCTTACACATAATAGTACTCTCACAATCAAGCTCGCTTGCCATGCACCTTACTGTACATACAATATTTGCACCCCAACAAGATGTGTCTTTCAGCAGAATCATTCAATTACTCAACTGCGTGCGAGCATTTTTCAACTTTCGAATGTCCTAGGCCGTGAATTCTTGGATGCCTACATAGGACTCATAGCAAATCAGAAGGTCAGTGGGAATTTTTTGTAATCCTGATTCTGTTAAATCTTTTCATGTAGCTCCAGACTGAATTATATGTTCTGTCATTCTTGCTCAAAAATCGAGTTTATTCTGGCGATCTGTGGGAAC